>NW_027182818.1:1285000-1355000 GCF_041146395.1 Eulemur rufifrons
GCTATGGTTTGTGTTAGAGGTTAGGGTTAGGTTTACTGGTCACGGTTAGGGTTACGTTTAGGGGTTAGCATTAGGGTTAGGGTTAAGGGATAGGATTAGGTTAAGTGTTGGGCTCAGGGTTAGGGTTTCGTGTTAGGGTTATGATTAAGGATTAGGGGTAGGGTCAGGGTTAAATGCTTGGGTGCGGGTAATGGTTAGAGTCAGGGTTAAGGTTCACGGATAGGGTTAGTGTTAAGGGTTACGGGTAGGTTTAGGGTTCAGGGTAAGAGTTAGCATTAGGGCTTAAGGTTAGGATTAGGCGGTAGGTTAGATTTAGGGTTAGATCTAGGCGTTAGGGTAAGGGCTAGCGTTAGGGTTAAGAGATAGGGTTAGGTTTAATGCTTAGGATTAGGGTTAGGGTTTGGGGTTAAAGTAAGTGTTAGGGGTTAGGTTTAAGGATCAAAGGTTAGGGTTATTTTTAGCTGTAGTGTTAGGGTTAGGGATAAGGAATCCCATTAGCATTAAGGGTCTTCCTTACTGTAGGGTTAAGGTTTAGGCTTAGAGTTAAAGGTTAAGGTTAGGGTCAGTGTTAAGATTTAGGGTGAGGGTTAATGGTTAGGGTAAAGGTTAAGCGTTAGGGTTAGGGATTAGTGACTATGGTTTTTGGTTAGTGTTAGGGTTAGCGGTTAGGAGTTAGTGTTTTATGAAGGGGTATGGTTAGAATTAGGATTGGGGTTAGAGTAAGGGTGAGGTATAGGGGTTAGGTTTAGGGGTTAGGTTTAGGGGTTAGTTTTAGGGTAAAATGATAGGATTATGGTTACGGGTTGCCCTTAGGTTTAGGGTTAAAGTTCACTGCTAGGGTTAGGGATAGGGTTCAGGGTTAGCTTTATGGGTTCTGGTTAGAGTTAGGTGTTAGGTTAGTGTCAGGGTTAGGTCTAGTCGTGAGGGTAAGGTTTAGGGTTAGCTTTAAGAGCTAGAGTTAGGTTTAATGGTTAGGATTAGGATTAGGGTTAAGGGATAGGGTAATGCTTAGGGGTTAGGGTGAAGGGTTAGGGTCAAGGGTTAGAGTTTTTGTTAGGCAGAGCGTTGGGGTTAGAATTACGGGTTACTGTCAGTGTTAGGGTTGTAGGTAGCGTTACGGTTAGGGTTAGCAGTTTAGAATTAGGGTTAGGGATTAGGTGTCACAGTGATGACTAGGAGATAGGGTTAGAATTATGGGATAGGGGTTGTTCTCAGGAAATGGGTTATGCATTAACGTTAGGATAAGAGGTTAAAGTTAGGCGCACGGTGAGGTTTACGTGTTAAGGGGAGAAATAGGAACAGGGTTGGGTGTTATGTTCAGGGTTAGGGTTATCTGTTAAAGGCATTGTTTATGCTTAGCGCACGGGCCCTGTCTGCATTAGGCGGGCGGGGGGAGTTTAGGGGGCTGGGATTGTACCCGGGAACCCACTCTATCATACTCTGGGTATGGGCCCGTCGGTTTCATGCAGGACACAGTGGTAGAGCCTCCTTTCACGCATGGCATGGGAGGATTGCAGGCTTTCTAAACTCTAAGAAAGCAAGAAGTCTGAGAATTAGATTTAGGATTAGGATTATGGTTAGGGTTAAGGATGAAGTTTAGTGTAAGGGTGAGGGCTTAGGGTTAGGGATTAGGGTTAGGGTTAAAGGTTACTCTTAGGTTTAACGGTTACACTTTGGTTTAGGGTTGAGGTTTACGGTTAGGGTTCAGATGGGGGTTAGGGTTAGGTACAGGGTTAGGGTTAAGTGTTAGGTTTAGGGTTGAAGATTAGGATTAGGGTTAGGATTAAAGGTTAGCGTGAGAGTTAACGCTTAGGGTTAAGGTTAAGAGTTAGGGTTTAGGGTTAGGGTTAGGGTTAGGGTTAGTTTTAGGGTTAGAGTTATGTGCTATGGTTTGTGTTAGAGGTTAGGGTTAGGTTTACTGGTCACGGTTAAGGTTACGTTTAGGGGTTAGCGTTAGGGTTAGGGTTAGGGGTAAGGGATAGGATTAGGGTTAAGGGTTGGACTTAGGGTTAGGGTTTAGTGTTAGGGTTATCACTAAGGATTAGGGTTCGGGTCAGGGTCAAATGTTTGGGTGCGGGTAACGGTTAGGGTCAGGGTTAAGGTTCATGGATAGGGTTAGTGTTAAGGGTTACGGGTAGGTTTAGTGTTCAGAGTTAGAGTTAGCATTAGGGCTTAAGGTTAGGATTAGGCGGTAGGTTAGATTGAGGTTTAGATCTAGGCGTTAGGGTCAGGGCTAGCCTTAGGGTTAAGAGATAGGGTTAGGTTTAATGCTTAGGATTAGGGTTAGGGTTTGGGGTTAAAGTAAGTGTTAGGGGTTAGGTTTAAGGATCAAAGGTTAGGGTTATTTTTAGCTGTAGTTTTAGGGTTAGGGATAAGGGATCACATTAGCCTTAAGGGTCTTCCTTACTGTAGGGTTAAGGGTTAGGCTTAGAGGTAAAGGTGAAGGTTAGGGTCAATGTTAAGATTTAGGGTGAGGGTTAACGGTTAGGGTAAAGGTTAAGCGTTAGGGTTAGGGATTAGTGATTAGGGTTTTTGGTTAGTGTTAGGGTTAGCGGTTAGGAGTTAGTGTTTTATGAAGGGGTATGGTTAGAATTAGGATTGGGGTTAGAGTTAGGTTGAGGTATAGGGGTTAGGTTTAGGGGTTAGTTTTAGGGTAAAAGGATAGGATTAGGGTTACGGGTTGGGCTTAGGTTTAGGGTTAAAGTTTACTGCTAGGGTTAGGGATAGGGTTCAGGGTTAGCTTTAGGGGTTCTGGTTAGGGTTAGGTGTTAGGTTAGTGTCAGGGTTAGGTCTAGTCGTGAGTGTAAGGCTTAGGGTTAGCTTTAAGAGCTAGGGTTAGGTTTAATGGTTTGGATTCGGATTTGGGTTAAGGGTTAGGGTAAGGCTTAGGGGTTAGGGTGAAGGGTTAGGGTGAAGGGTTAGAGTTTTTGTTAGGCATAGCGTTGGGGTTAGAAGTAAGGGTTACTGTCAGTGTTAGGGTTGTAGGTAGGGTTACGGTTAGGGTTAGCGGTTAAGAATTAGGGTTAGGGATTAGGTGTCACAGTGATGACTAGGAGATAGGGTTAGAATTATGGGATAGGGGTTGTTCTCAGGAAATGGGTTATGCATTAACGTTAGGATAAGAGGTTAAAGTTAGGCGCACGGTGAGGTTTACGTGTTAAGGGGAGAAATAGGAACAGTGCTGGGTGTTATGTTCAGGGTTACGGTTATCTGTTAAAAGTATTGTTTATGCTTAGCGCACGGTCTCTGTCTGCATTAGGCGAGCGGGGGGAGTTTAGGGGGCTGGGATTGTACCCGGGAACCCACTCTATCATACTCTGGGTATGGGCCCGTGGGTTTCATGCAGGACACAGTGGTAGAGCCTCCTTTCACGCATGGCATGGGAGGATTGCAGGCTTTCTAAACTCTAAGAAAGCAAGAAGTCTGAGAATTAGATTTAGGGTTAGGATTATGGTTAGGGTTAAGGATGAAGTTTAGTGTTAGGGTGAGGGCTTAGGGTTAGGGATTAGGGTTAGGGTTAAAGGTTACTCTTAGGTTTAACGGTTACACTTTGGTTTCGGGTTGAGGTTTACGGTTAGGGTTAAGATGAGGGGTTAAGGTTTGGTACAGGGTTAGGGTTAAGTGTTAGGTTTAGAGTTGAAGATTAGGATTAGGGTTACGATTAATGGTTAGCGTGAGAGTTAACGCTTAGGGTTAAGGTTAAGAGTTAGGGTTTAGGGTTAGGTTTAGGGTTAGGGTTAGTTTTAGGGTTAGAGTTATGTGCTATGGTTTGTGTTAGAGTTTAGGGTTAGGTTTACTGGTCACGGTTAGGGTTACGTTTAGGGGTTAGCATTAGGGTTAGGGTTAGGGTTAAGGGATAGGATTAGGGTTAAGTGTTGGGCTTCGGGTTAGGGTTTAGTGTTAGGGTTATCTTTAAGGATTAGGGTTAGGGTCAGGGTTAAATGTTTGGGTTCGGGTAATGATTAGGGTCAGGGTTTAGGTTCATGGATAGGGTTAGTGTTAAGGGTTACGGGTAGGTTTAGGGTTCAGGGTTAGAGTTAGCATCAGGCCTTAAGGTTAGGATTAGGCAGTAGGTTAGATTTAGGGTTAGATCTAGGTGTTAGGGTAAGCGCTAGCGTTTGGGTTAAGAGATAGGGTTAGGTTTAATGCTTAGGAATAGGGTTAGGGTTTGGGGTTAAAGTAAGTGTTAGGGGTTAGGTTTAAGGATCAAAGGTTACGGTTATTTTTAGCTGTAGTGTTAGGGTTAGGGATAAGGGATCGCATTAGCATTAAGGGTCTTCCTTACTGTAGGGTTAAGGGTTAGGCTTAGAGTTAAAGTTTCAGGTTAGGGTCAGTGTTAAGATTTAGGGTGAGGGTTAACGGTTAGGGTAAAGGTTAAGCATTAGGGTTAGGAATTAGTGATTAGGGTTTTTGGTTAGTGTTAGGGTTAGCGGTTAGGAGTTAGTGTTTTATGAAGGGGTATGGTTAGAATTAGGATTGGGGTTAGAGTTAGGGTGAGGTATAGGGGTTAGGTTTAGGGGTTAGTTTTAGGGTAAAAGGATAGGATTAGGGTTACGGGTTGGGCTTAGGTTTAGGGTTAAAGTTTACTGCTAGGGTTAGGGATAGGGTTCAGGGTTAGCTTTAGGAGTTCTGGTTAGGGTTAGGTGTTAGGTTAGTGTCAGGGTTAGGTCTAGTCATGAGGGTAAGGTTTAGGGTTAGCTTTAAGAGCTAGGGTTAGGTTTAATGTTTAGGATTAGGATTAGGGTTAAGGGTTAGGGTAAGGCTTATGGGTTAGGGTGAAGGGTTAGGGTCAAGGGTTAGGGTTTTTGTTAGGCATAGCGTTGGGTTTAGAAGTAAGGGTTACTGTCAGTGTTAGGGTTGTAGGTAGGGTTACGGTTAGGGTTAGCGGTTTAGAATTAGGGTTAGGGATTAGGTGTCACAGTGATGACTAGGAGATCGGGTTAGAATTATGGGATAGGGGTTGTTCTCAGGAAATGGATTATGCATTAACGTTAGGATAAGAGGTTAAAGTTAGGCGCACGGTGAGGTTTACGTGTTAAGGGGAGAAATAGGAACAGTGTTGGGTGTTATGTTCAGGGTTAGGGTTATCTGCTAAAGGTATTGTTTATGCTTAGCGCACGGGCCCTGTCTGCATTAGGCGGGCGGGGGGAGTTTAGGGGGCTGGGATTGTACCCGGGAACCCACTCTATCATACTCTGGGTATGGGCCCGTGGGTTTCATGCAGGACACAGTGGTAGAGCCTCCTTTCACGCATGGCATGGGAGGATTGCAGGCTTTCTAAACTCTAAGAAAGCAAGAAGTCTGAGAATTAGATTTAGGGTTAGGATTATGGTTAGGTTTAAGGATGAAGTTTAGTGTTAGGGTGAGGGCTTAGGGTTACGGATTAGGGTTAGGGTTAAAGGTTACTCTTAGTTTTAACGGTTACACATTGGTTTCGGGTTGAGGTTTCCGGTTTGGGTTAAGATGAGGGGTTAGGGTTTGGTATAGTTTTAGGGTTAGGTACAGGGTTAGGGTTAAGTGTTAGGTTTAGGGTTGAAGATTAGGATTAGGGTTAGGATTAAAGGTTAGCGTGAGAGTTAACGCTTAGGGTTAAGGTTAAGAGTTAGGGTTTAGGGTTAGGGTTAGGGTTAGGGTTCGTTTTAGGGTTAGAGTTACGTGCTATGGTTTGTGTTAGAGGTTAGGGTTAGGTTTACTGGTCACGGTTAGGGTTACGTTTAGGGGTTAGCATTAGGGTTAGGACTAGGGTTAGGGTAGGGATAGGATTAGGGTTAAGCGTTGGGCTTAGGGTTAGGGTTTAGTGTTAGGGTTATCATTAAGGATTAGGGGTAGGGTCAGGGTTAAATGCTTGGGTGCGGGTAATGGTTAGGGTCAGGGTTAAGGTTCACGGATAGGGTTAGTGTTAAGGGTTACGGGTAGGTTTAGGGTTCAGGGTTAGAGTTAGCATTAGGGCTTAAGGTTAGGATTAGGCGGTAGGTTAGATTTAGGGTTACATCTAGGCGTTAGGGTAAGACCTAGCGTTAGGGTTAAGAGATAGGGTTAGGTTTAATGCTTAGGATTAGGGTTAGGGTTTGGGGTTAAAGTAGGTGTTCGGGGTTTGGTTTAAGGATCAAAGGTTAGGGTTATTTTTAGCTGTAGTGTTAGGGTTAGGGATAAGGGATCCCATTAGCATTAAGGTTCTTCCTTACTGTAGGGTTAAGGGTTAGGCTTAGAGGTAAAGGTGAACATTAGGGTCAGTGTTAAGATTTAGGGTGAGGGTTAACGGTTAGGGTAAAGGTTAAGCGTTAGGGTTAGGGATTAGTGATTAGGGTTTTTGGTTAGTGTTAGGGTTAGCGGTTAGGAGCTAGTGTTTTATGAAGGGGTATGGTTAGAATTAGGATTGGGGTTAGAGTTAGGGTGAGGTATAGGGGTTAGGTTTAGGGGTTAGTTTTAGGGTAAAAGGATAGGATTAGGGTTACGGGTTGGGCTTAGGTTTAGGGTTAAAGTTTACTGCTAGGGTTAGGGATAGGGTTCAGGGTTAGCTTTAGGGGTTCTGGTTAGGGTTAGGTGTTAGGTTAGTGTCAGGGTTAGGTCTAGTCGTGAGGGTAAGGTTTAGGGTTAGCTTTAAGAGCTAGGGTTAGGTTTAATGGTTAGGATTAGGATTAGGGTTAAGGGTTAGGGTAAGGCTTAGGGGTTAGGGTGAAGGGTTAGGGTCAAGGGTTAGGGTTTTTGTTAGGCATAGCGTTGGGGTTAGAAGTAAGGGTTACTGTCACTGTTAGGGTTGTAGGTAGGGTTACGGTTAGGGTTAGCGGTTTAGAATTAGGGTTAGCGATTAGGTGTCACAGTGATGACTGGGAGATAGGGTTAGAATTATGGGATAGGGGTTTTTCTCAGAAAATTGGTTATGCATTAACGTTAGGATAAGAGGTTAATGTTAGGCGCAGGTTGACGTTTACCTGTTAAGGGGAGAAATAGGAACAGGGTTGGGTGTTATGTTAAGGGTTAAGGTTATCTGTTAAAAGTATTGTTTATGCTTAGCGCACGGGTCCTGTCTGCATTAGGCGGGCGGGGGGAGTTTAGGGGGCTGGGATTGTACCCGGGAACCCACTCTATCATACTCTGGGTATGGGCCCGTGGGTTTCATGCAGGACACAGTGGTAGAGCCTCCTTTCACGCATGGTATGGGAAGATTGCAGGCTTTCTAAACTCTAAGAAAGCAAGAAGTCTGACAAATGGATTTAGGGTTAGGATTATGGTTAGGGTTAAGGATGAAGTTTAGTGTTAGGGTGAGGGCTTAGGGTTAGGGATTAGTGTTAGGGTTAAAGGTTACTCTTAGGGTTAACGGTTACACTTTGGTTTAGGGTGGAGGTTTACGGTTAGGGTTAAGATGAGGGGTTAGGGTTAGGTACAGGGTTAGGGTTAAGTGTTAGGTTTAGGGTTGAAGATTAGGATTAGGGTTAGGATTAAAGGTTAGCGTGAGAGTTAACGCTTAGTGTTAAGGTTAAGTGTTAGGGTTTAGGGTTAGGGTTAGGGTTAGATTTAGGGTTAGAGTTATGTGCTATGGTTTGGGTTAGAGGTTAGGGTTAGGTTTACTGGTGACGGTTAGGGTTACGTTTAGGGGTTAGCATTAGGGTTAGGGTTAGGGTTAAGGGATAGGATTAGGGTTAAGTGTTGGGCTTAGGGTTAGGGTTTAGTGTTAGGGTTATCATTAAGGATTAGGGGTAGGGTCAGGGTTAAATGCTTGGTTGCGGGTAATGGTTAGGGTCAGGGTTAAGGTTCACGGATAGGGTTAGTGTTAAGAGTTACGGGTAGGTTTAGGGTACAGGGTTAGAGTTAGCATTAGGGCTTAAGGTTAGGATTAGGCGGTAGGTTAGATTTAGGGTTAGATCTAGGCGTTAGGGTAAGGGCTAGCGTTAGGGTTAAGAGATAGGGTTAGGTTTAATGCATAGGATTAGGGTTAGGGTTTGGGGTTAATGTAAGTGTTAGGGGTTAGGTTTAAGGATCAAAGGTTAGGGTTATTTTTAGCTGTAGTGTTAGGGTTAGGGATGAGGGCTCCCTTTAGCATTAAGGGTCTTCCTTACTGTAGGGTTAAGGGTTAGGCTTAGAGTTTAAGGTTAAGGTTAGGGTCAGTGTTAAGATTTAGGGTGAGGGTTAACGGTTAGGGTAAAGGTTAAGCGTTAGGATTAGGGATTAGTGATTAGGGTTTTTGGTTATTGTTAGGGTTAGCGGTTAGGAGATAGTGTTTTATGAAGGGGTATGGTTAGAATTAGGACTGGGGTTAGAGTTAGGGTGAGGTATAGGTGTTAGGTTTAGGGGTGACTTTTAGGTTAAAAGGATAGGATTAGGGTTACGGGTTGGGCTTACGTTTAGGGTTAAAGTTTACTGCTAGGGTTAGGGATAGGGTTCAGGGTTAGCTTTAGGGGTTCTGGTTAGGGTTAGGTGTTAGGTTAGTGTCAGGATTAGGTCTAGTCATGAGGGTAAGGTTTAGGGTTATCTATAAGAGCTATGGTTAGGTTTAATGGTTAGGGTTAGGATTAGGATTAGGGTTAAGTGTTAGGGTAAGGCTTAGGGGTTAGGGTGAAGGGTTAGGGTCAAGGGTTAGGGTTTTTGTTAGGCATAGCGTTGGGGTTAGAAGTAAGGGTTACTGTCAGTGTTAGGGTTGTAGTTAGGGTTACGGTTAGGGTTAGCGGTTTAGAATTAGGGTTAGGGATTAAGTGTCACAGTGATGACTAAGAGATAGGGTTAGAATTATGGGATAGGGGTTGTTCTCAGGAAATGGGTTATGCATTAACGTTAGGATAAGAGGTTAAAGTTAGGCGCACGGTGAGGTTTACGTGTTAAGGGGAGAAATAGGAACAGGGTTGGGTGTTATGTTCAGGGTTAGGGTTATCTGTTAAAAGTATTGTTTATGCTTAGCGCAGGGGCCCTGTCTGCATTAGGCGGGCGGGGGGAGTTTAGGGGGCTGGGATTGTACCCGGGAACCCACTCTATCATACTCTGGGTATGGGCCCGTGGGTTTCATGCAGGACACAGTGGTGGAGCCTCCGAGCCTCCTTTCACGCATGGCATGGGAGGATTGCAGGCTTTCTAAACTCTAAGAAAGCAAGAAGTCTGAGAATTAGATTTATGGTTAGGATTATGATTAGGGTTAACGATGAAGTTTAGTGTTAGGGTGAGGGCTTAGGGTTAGGGATTAGGGTTAGGGTTAAAGGTTACTCTTAGGTTTAACGGTTACACTTTGGTTTAGGGTTTAGGTTTACGGTTAGGGTTAAGATGAGGGGTTAGGGTTAGGTACAGGGTTAGGGTTAAGTGTTAGGTTTAGGGTTGAAGATTAGGATTAGGGTTAGGATTAAAGGTTAGCGTGATAGTTAACGCTAAGGGTTAAGGTTAAGAGTTAGGGTTTAGGGTTAGAGTTAGGGTTAGGGTTAGTTTTAGGGTTAGAGTTATGTGCTATGGTTTGTGTTAGAGGTTAGGGTTAGGTTTACTGGTCACGGTTAGGGTTAGGTTTAGGGGTTAGCATTAGGGTTAGGGTTAGGGTTAGGGTTAAGGGATAGGATTAGGGTTAAGTGTTGGGCTTAGGGTAATGGTTTAGTGTTAGGGTTATCATTAAGGATTAGGGGTAGGGTCAGGGTTAAATGCTTGGGTGCGGGTAATGGTTAGGGTCAGGGTTAAGTTTCACGGATAGGGTTAGTGTTAAGGGTTACAGGTAGGTTTAGGGTTCAGGGTTAGAGTTAGGATTACTGCTTAAGGTTAGGATTAGGCGGTAGGTTAGATTTAGGGTTAGATCTACGCGTTAGGGTAAGGGCTAGCGTTAGGATTAACAGATAGGGTTAGGTTTAATGCTTAGGATTAGGGTTAGGGTTTGGGGTTAAAGTAAGTTTTAGGGGTTAGGTTTAAGGATCAAAGGTTAGGGTTATTTTTAGCTGTAGTGTTAGGGTTAGGGATAAGGGATCCCATTAGCATTAAGGGTCTTCCTTACTGTAGGGTTAAGGGTTAGGCTTAGAGTTAAAGGTTAAGGTTAGGGTCAGTGTTAAGATTTAGGGTGAGGGTTAACGGTTAGGGTAAAGGTTAAGGGTTAGGGTTAGGGATTAGTGATTAGGGTTTTTGGTTAGTGTTAGGGTTAGCGGTTAGGAGTTAGTGTTTTATGAAGGGGTATGGTTAGAATTAGGATTGGGGTTAGAGTTAGGGTGAGGTATAGGGGTTAGGTTTAGGGGTTAGTTTTAGGGTAAAAGGATAGGATTAGGGTTACGGGTTGGGCTTAGGTTTAGGGTTAAAATTTACTGCTAAGGTTAGGGATAGGGTTCAGGGTTAGCTTTAGGGGTTCTGGTTAGGGTTAGGTGTTAGGTTAGTGTCAGGGTTAGGTCTAGTCGTGAGGGAAGGATTAGGGTTAGCTTTAAGAGCTAGAGTTAGGTTTAATGCTTAGGATTAGGATTAGGGTTAAGGGTTAGTGTAAAGCTTAGGGGTTAGGGTGAAGGGTTAGGGTCAATGGTTAGGGTTTTTGTTAGGCATAGCGTTGGGGTTAGAAGTAAGGGTTACTGTCAGTGTTAGGGTTGTAGGTAGGGTTACGGTTAGGGTTAGCGGTTTAGAATTAGGGTTAGGGATTAGGTGTCACTGTGATGACTAGGAGAGAGGGTTAGAATTATGGGATAGGGCTTGTTCTCAGGAAATGGGTTATGCATTAACGTTAGGGTAAGTGGATAAAGTTAGGCGCACGGTGAGGTTTACGTGTTAAGGGGAGAAATAGGAACAGGGTTGGGTGTTATGTTCAGGGTTAGGGTTATCTGTTAAAGGTATTGTTTATGCTTAGCGCACGGGCCCTGTCTGCATTAGGCGGGCGGGGGGAGTTTAGGGGGCTGGGATTGTACCCGGGAACCCACTCTATCATACTCTGCGTATGGGCCCGTGGGTTTCATGCAGGACACAGTGGTAGAGCCTCCTTTCACACATGGCATGGGAGGATTGCAGGCTTTCTAAACTCTAAGAAAGCAAGAAGTCTGAGAATTAGATTTAGGGTTAGGATTATGGTTAGGGTAAAGGATGAAGTTTAGTGTTAGGGTGAGGGCTTAGGGTTAGGGATTAGGGTTAGGGTTAAAGGTTACTCTTAGGTTTAATGGTTACACTTTGGTTTAGGGTTCAGGTTTACGGTTAGGGTCAAGTTGAGGGGTTAGGGTTTGGTACAGGGTTAGGGTTAAGTGTTAGGTTTAGGGTTGAAGATTAGGATTAGGGTTAGGATTAAAGGTTATGGTGAGAGTTAACGCTTAGAGTTAAGGTTAAGAGTTAGGGTTTAGGGTTAGGGTTAGGGTTAGGGTTCGTTTTAGGGTTAGAGTTATGTGCTATGCTTTGTGTTAGAGGTTAGGGTTAGGTTTACTGGTCACGGTCAGGGTTACGTTTAGGGATTAGCATTAGGGTTAGGGTTAAGGGATAGGATTAGGGTTAAGTGTTGGGCTTAGGGCTAGGGTTTAGTGTTAGGGCTATCATTAAGGATTAGGTTTAGGGTCAGGGTTAAATGCTTGGGTGCGTGTAATGGTTAGGGTCAGGGTTATGGTTCACGGATAGGGTTAGTGTTAAGGGTTACGGGTAGGTTTAGGGTTCAGGGTTAGAGTTAGCATTAGGGCTTAAGGTTAGGATTAGGCGGTAGGTTAGATTTAGGGTTAGATCTAGGCGTTAGGGTATTGGCTAGCGTTAGGGTTAAGAGATATGGTTAGGTTTAATGCTTAGGATTAGGGTTAGGGTTTGGGGTTAAAGTAAGTGTTAGGGGTTAGGTTTAAGGATCAAAGGTTAGGGTTAGGGTTAGGGTTAGGGTTAGGGTTTTTGTTAGGCATAGCGTTGGGGTTAGAAGTAAGGGTTACTGTCAGTGTTAGGGTTGTAGGTAGGGTTACGGTTAGGGTTAGCGGTTGAGAATTAGGGTTAGGGATTAGGTGTCACAGTGATGACTAGGAGATAGGGTTAGAATTATGGGATAGGGGTTTGTTCTCAGGAAATGGGTTATGCATTAACGTTAGGATAAGAGGTTAAAGTTAGGCGCACGGTGAGGTTTACGTGTTAAGGGGAGAAATAGGAACAGGGTTGGGTGTTATGTTCAGGGTTAGGGTTATCTGTTAAAGGTATTGTTTATGCTTAGCGCACGGGCCCTGTCTGCATTAGGCGGGCGGGGGGAGTTTAGGGGGCTGGGATTGTACCCGGGAACCCACTCGATCATACTCTGGGTATGGGCCCGTGGGTTTCATGCAGGACACAGTGGTAGAGCCTCCTTTCACGCATGGCATGGGAGGATTGCAGGCTTTCTAAACTCTAAGAAAGCAAGAAGTCTGAGAATTAGATTTAGGGTTAGGATTATGGTTAGGGTAAAGGATGAAGTTTAGTGTTAGGGTGAGGGCTTAGGGTTAGGGATTAGGGATAGGGTTAAAGGTTACTCTTAGGTTTAATGGTTACACTTTGGTTTAGGGTTCAGGTTTACGGTTAGGGTCAAGTTGAGGGGTTAGGGTTTCGTACAGGGTTAGGGTTAAGTGTTAGGTTTAGGGTTGAAGATTAGGATTAGGGTTAGGATTAAAGGTTAGGGTGAGAGTTAACGCTTAGGGTTAAGGTTAAGAGTTAGGGTTTAGGGTTAGGGTTAGGGATAGGGTTCGTTTTAGGGTTAGAGTTATGTGCTATGGTTTGTGTTAGAGGTTAGGGTTAGGTTTACTGGTCATGGTTAGGGTTACGTTTAGGGGTTAGCATTAGGGTTAGGGATAGGGTTAGGGTTAGTTTTAGGGTTAGAGTTATGTGCTATGGTTTGTGTTAGAGGTTAGGGTTAGGTATACTGGTCACGGTTAGGGTTACGTTTAGGGGTTAGCGTTAGGGTTAGGGTTAGGGTTAAGGGATAGGATTAGGGTTAAGTGTTCGGCTTAGGGTTAGGGTTTAGTGTTAGGTTTATCATTAAGGATTAGGGTTAGGGTCAGGGTTAAATGTTTGGGTGTGGGTAACGGTTAGGGTCAGGGTTAAGGTTAACGGATAGGGTTAGTGTTAAGGGTTACGGGTAGGTTTAGTGTTCAGGGTTAGAGTTAGCATTAGGGCTTAAGGTTAGGATTAGGCGGTAGGTTAGATTTAGGTTTAGATCTAGGCGTTAGGGTCAGGGCTAGCCTTAGGGTTAAGAGATAGGGTTAGGTTTAATGCTTAGGATTAGGGTTAGGGTTTGGGGTTAAAGTAAGTGTTAGGGGTTAGGTTTAAAGATCAAAGGTTAGGGTTATTTTTAGCTGTACTGTTAGGGTTAGGGATAAGGGAACCCATTAGCCTTAAGGGTCTTCCTTACTGTAGGGTTAAGTGTTAGGCTTACAGTTAAAGGTGAAGGTTAGGGTCAGTGTTAAGATTTAGGGTGAGGGTTAACGGTTAGGGTAAATGTTAAGCATTACGGTTAGGGATTAGTGATTGGGGTTTTTAGTTAGTGTTAGGGTTAGCGGTTAGGAGTTAGTGTTTTATGAAGGGGTATGGTTAGAATTAGGATTGGGGTTAGAGTTAGGGTGAGGTACAGGGGTTAGGTTTAGGGGTTAGTTTTAGGGTAAAAGGATAGGATTAGGGTTACGGTTTGGGCTTAGGTTTAGCGTTAAAGTTTAGTGCTAGGGTTAGGGATAGGGTTCAGGGTTACATTTAGGGGTTCTGGTTAGGGTTAGGTGTTAGGTTAGTGTCAGGGTTAGGTCTAGTCGTGAGGGTAAGGTTTAGGGTTAGCTTTAAGAGCTAGGGTTAGGTTTAATGGTTAGGATTAGGATTAGGGTTAAGGGTTAGGGTAAGGCTTAGGGGTTAGGGTGAAGGGTTAGGGATTTGTTAGGCATAGCTTTGGGGTTAGAAGTAAGGGTAACTGTCAGTGTTAGGGTTGTAGGTACGGTTACGGTTAGGGTTAGCAGATTAGAATTAGGGTTAGGGATTAGGTGTTACAGTGATGACTAGGAGATAGGGTTAGAATTATGGGATAGGGGTTGTTCTCTGGAAATAGGTTATGCATTAACGTTAGGATAAGAGGTTAAAGTTAGGTGCACGGTGAGGTTTACGTGTTAAGGGGAGAAATAGGAACAGGGTTGGGTGTTATGTTCAGGGTTAGGGTTATCTGTTAAAGGTATTGTTTATGCTTAGCGCACGGGCCCTGTCTGCATTAGGCGGGCGGGGGGAGTTTAGGGGGCTGGGATTGTACCCGGGAACCCACTCGATCATACTCTGGGTATGGGCCCGTGGGTTTCATGCAGGACACAGTGGTAGAGCCTCCTTTCACGCATGGCATGGGAGGATTGCAGGCTTTCTAAACTCTAAGAAAGCAAGAAGTCTGAGAATTAGATTTAGGGGTAGGATTATGGTTAGGGTTAAGGATGAAGTTTAGTGTTAGGGTGAGGGCTCAGGGTTAGGGATTAGGGTAAGGGTTAAAGGTTACTCTTAGGTTTAACGGTTACACTTTGGTTTAGGGTTGAGGTTTACGGTTAGGGTTAAGATAAGGGGTTAGGGTTTGGTACAGGGTTAGGGTTAAGTGTTAGGTTTAGGGCTGAAGATTAGGATTAGGGTTAGGATTAAAGGTTAGCGTGAGAGTTAACGCTTAGCGTTAAGGTTAAGAGTTAAGGTTTAGGGTTAGGATTAGGGTTAGGGTTAGTTTTAGGGTTAGAGTTATGTGCTATGGTTTGTGTTAGAGGTTAGGGTTAGGTTTACTGGTCACGGTTAGGGTTACGTTTAGGGGTTAGCCTTAGGGTTAGGGTTAAGGGATAGGATTAGGGTTAAGTGTTGGGCTTAGGGTTAGGGTTTAGTGTTAGGGTTATCATTAAGGATTAGGGTTAGGGTCAGGGTTAAATGCTTGGGTGCGGGTAATGGTTAGGGTCAGGGTTAAGATTCACGGATAGGGTTAGTGTTAAGGGTTACGGATAGGTTTAGGGTTCAGGGTTAGAGTTAGCATTAGGGCTTAAGGTTAGGATTAGGCGGTAAGTTAGATTTAGGGTTAGATCTAGGCGTTAGGGTAAGGGCTAGCGTTAGGGTTAAGAGATAGGGTTAGGTTTAATGCTTAGGATTAGGGTTAGGGTTTGGGGTTAAAGTAAGTGTTAGGGGTTAGGTTTAAGGATCAATGGTTAGGGTTATTTTTAGTTGTAGTGTTAGGGTTAGGGATAAGGGATCCCATTAGCCTTAAGGGTCTTCCTTACTGTAGGGTTAAGGGTTAGGCTTAGAGTTAAAGGTTAAGGTTAGGGTCAGTGTTAAGATTTAAGGTGAGGGTTAACGGTTAGGGTAAAGGTTAAGCGTTAGGGTTAGGGATTAGTGATTAGGGTTTTTGGTTAGTGTTAGGGTTAGCGGTTAGGAGTTAGTGTTTTATGAAGGGGTATGGTTAGAATTAGGATTGGGGTTAGAGTTAGGGTGAGGTATAGGGGTTAGGTTTAGGGGTTAGTTTTAGGGTAAAAGGATAGGATTAGGGTTACGGGTTGGGCTTAGGTTTAAGGTTAAAGTTTACTGCTAGGGTTAGGGATAGGGTTCAGGGTTAGCTTTAGGGGTTCTGGTTAGGGTTAGGTGTTAGGTTAGTGTCAGGGTTAGGTCTAGTCGTGAAGGTAAGGTTTAGGGTTAGCTTTAAGAGCTAGGGTTAGGTTTAATGGTTAGGATTAGGATTAGGGTTAAGGGTTAGGGTAAGGCTTAGGGGTTAGGGTGAAGGGTTAGGGTCAAGGGTTAGGGTTTTTTTTAGGCATAGCGTTGGGGTTAGAAGTAAGGGTTACTGTCAGTGTTAGGGTTGTAGGTAGGGTTACGGTTAGGGTTAGCGGTTTAGAATTAGGGTTAGGGATTAGGTGTCACAGTGATGACTAGGATATAGGGTTAGAATTATGGGATAGGGGTTGTTCTCAGGAAATGGGTTATGCATTAACGTTAGGATAAGAGGTTAAAGTTAGGCGCACGGTGAGGTTTACGTGTTAAGGGGAGAAATAGGAACAGGGTTGGGTGTTATGTTCAGGGTTAGGGTTATCTGTTAAAGGTATTGTTTATGCTTAGCGCACAGGCCCTGTCTGCATTAGGCGGGCGGGGGGAGTTTAGGGGGCTGGGATTGTACCCGGGAACCCACTCTATCATACTCTGGGTATGGGCCCGTGGGTTTCATGCAGGACACAGTGGTAGAGCCTCCTTTCACGCAAGGCATGGGAGGATTGCAGGCTTTCTAAACTCTAAGAAAGCAAGAAGTCTGAGAATTAGATTTAGGGTTAGGATTATGGTTAGGGTTAAGGATAAAGTTTAGTGTTAGGGTGAGGGCTCAGGGTTAGGGATTAGGGTTAGGGTTAGGGTTAGGGTTAAAGGTTACTCTTAGGTTTAACGGTTACACTTTGGTTTAGGGTTGAGGTTTACGGTTAGGGTTAAAATGAGGGGTTAGGGTTTGGTACAGGGTTAGGGTTAAGTGTTAGGTTTAGGGTTGAAGATTAGGATTAGGGTTAGGATTAAAGGTTAGCGTGAGAGTTAACGCCCAGGGTTAAGGTTAAGAGTTAGGGTTTAGGGTTACGTTTAGGGTTAGGGTTCGTTTTAGGGTTAGAGTTATGTGCTATGGTTTGTGTTACAGGTTAGGGTTAGGTTTACTGGTGACGGTTAGGGTTACGTTTAGGGGTTCGCATTAGGGTTAGGGTTAGGGTTAAGGGATAGGATTAGGGTTAAGTGTTGGGCTTAGGGTTCGGGTTTAGTGTTAGGGTTATCATTAAGGATTAGGGGTAGGGTCAGGATTAAATGCTTGGGTGCGGGTAATGGTTAGGGTCAGGGTTAAGATTCACGGATAGGGTTAGTGTTAAGGGTTACGGGTAGGTTTAGGGTTCAGTGTTAGAGTTAGCCTTAGGGCTTAAGGTTAGGATTAGGCGGTAGGTTAGATTTAGGGTTAGATCTAGGCGTTAGGGTAAGGGCTAGCGTTAGGGTTAAGAGATAGGGTTAGGTTTAATGCTTAGGATTAGCGTTAGGGTTTGGGGTTAAAGTAAGTGTTAGGGGTTAGGTTTAAGGATCAATGGTTAGGGTTATTTTTAGTTGTAGTGTTAGGGTTAGGGATAAGGGATCCCATTAGCCTTAAGGGTCTTCCTTACTGTAGGGTTAAGGGTTAGGCTTAGAGTTAAAGGTTCAGGTTAGGGTTAGTGTTAAGATTTAAGGTGAGGGTTAACGGTTAGGGTAAAGGTTAAGCGTTAGGGTTAGGGATTAGTGATTAGGGTTTTTGGTTAGTGTTAGGGTTAGCGGTTAGGAGTTAGTGGTTTATGAAGGGGTATGGTTAGAATTAGGATTGGAGTTAGAGTTAGGGTGAGGTATAGGGGTTAGGTTTAGGGGTTAGTTTTAGGGTAAAAGGATAGGATTAGGGTTACGGGTTGGGCTTAGGTTTAAGGTTAAAGTTTACTGCTAGGGTTAGGGATAGGGTTCAGGGTTAGCTTTAGGGGTTCTGGTTAGGGTTAGGTGTTAGGTTAGTGTCAGGGTTAGGTCTAGTCGTGAGGGTAAGGTTTAGGGTTAGCTTTAAGAGCTAGGGTTAGGTTTAATGGTTAGGATTAGGATTAGGGTTAAGGGTTAGGGTAAGGCTTAGGGGTTAGGGTGAAGGGTTAGGGTCAAGGGTTAGGGTTTTTGTTAGGCATAGCGTTGGGGTTAGAAGTAAGGGTTACTGTCAGTGTTAGGGTTGTAGGTAGGGTTACAGTTAGGGTTAGCGGTTTAGAATTAGGGTTAGGGATTAGGTGTCACAGTGATGACTAGGATATAGGGTTAGAATTATGGGATAGGGGTTGTTCTCAGGAAATGGGTTATGCATTAACGTTAGGATAAGAGGTTAAAGTTAGGCGCACGGTGAGGTTTACGTGTTAAGGGGATAAATAGGAACAGGGTTGGGTGTTATGTTCAGGGTTAGGGTTATCTGTTAAAGGTATTGTTTATGCTTAGCGCACTGGCCCTGTCTGCATTAGGCGGGCGGGGTGAGTTTAGGGGGCTGGGATTGTACCCGGGAACCCACTCTATCATACTCTGGGTATGGGCCCGTGGGTTTCATGCAGGACACAGTGGTAGAGCCTCCTTTCACGCAAGGCATGGGAGGATTGCAGGCTTTCTAAACTCTAAGAAAGCAAGAAGTCTGAGCATTAGATTTAGGGTTAGGATTATGGTTAGGGTTAAGGATGAAGTTTAGTGTTAGGGTGAGGGCTCAGGGTTAGGGATTAGGGTTAGGGTTAGGGTTAGGGTTAAAGGTTACTCTTAGGTTTAACAGTTACACTTTGGTTTAGGGTTGAGGTTTACGGTTAGGGTTAAGATGAGGGGTTAGGGTTTGATACAGGGTTAGGGTTAAGTGTTAGGTTTAGGGTTGAAGATTAGGATTAGGGTTAGGATTAAAGGTTAGCGTGAGCGTTAACGCTTAGGGTTAAGGTTAAGAGTTAGGGTTTAGGGTTAGGGTTAGGGTTAGGGTTAGTTTTAGGGTTAGAGTTATGTGCTATGGTTTGTGTTAGAGGTTAGGGTTAGGTTTACTGGTCACGGTTAGGGTTACGTTTAGGGGTTAGCATTAGGGTTAGGGTTAAGGGATAGGATTAGGGTTAAGTGTTGGGCTTAGTGTTAGGGTTTAGTGTTAGGGTTATCATTAAGGATTAGGGTTAGGGTCAAGGTTAAATGCTTGGGTGCGGGTAATGGTTAGGGTCAGGGTTAAGTTTCACGGATAGGGTTAGTGTTAAGGGTTACGGGTAGGTTTAGGGTTCAGGGTTAGAGTTAGCATTAGGGCTTAAGGTTAGGATTAGGCGGTAGGTTAGATTTAGGGTTAGATCTAGGAGTTAGGGTAAGGGCTATCGTTAGGGTTAAGAGATAGGGTTAGGTTTAGTGCTTAGGATTAGGGTTAGGGTTTGGGGTTAAAGTAAGTGTTAGGGGTTAGGTTTAAGGATCAAAGGTTAGGGTTATTTTTAGCTGTAGTGTTAGGGTTAGGGATAAGGGATCCCATTAGCATTAAGGGTCTTCCTTACTGTAGGGTTAAGGGTTAGGCTTAGAGTTAAAGTTTCAGGTTAGGGTCAGTGTTAAGATTTAGGGTGAGAGTTAACGGTTAGGGTAAAGGTTAAGCGTTAGGGTTAGGGATTAGTGATTAGGGTTTTTGGTTAGTGTTAGGGTTAGCGGTTAGGAGTTAGTGTTTTATGAAGGGGTATGGTTAGAATTAGGATTGGGGTTAGAGTTAGGGTGAGGTATAGGGGTTAGGTTTAGGGGTTAGTTTTAGGGTAAAAGGATAGGATTAGGGTTACGGGTTGGGCTTAGGTTTAGGGTTAAAGTTTACTGCGAGGGTTAGGGATAGGGTTCAGGCTAGGCTTTAGGGGTTCTGGTTAGGGTTAGGTGTTAGTTTAGTGTCAGGGTTAGGTCTAGTCGTGAGGGTAAGGTTTAGGGTTAGCTTTAAGAGCTAGGGTTAGGTTTAATGGTTAGGATTAGGATTAGGGTAAGGCTTAGGGGTTACGGTGAAGGTTTAGGGTCAAGGGTTAGGGTTTTTGTTAGGCATAGCGTTGGGGTTAGAAGTAAGGGTTACTGTCAGTGTTAGGGTTGTAGGTAGGGTTACGGTTAGGGTTAGCGGTTTAGAATTAGGGTTAGGGATTAGGTGTCACAGTGATGACTAGGAGATAGCGTTAGAATTATGGGATAGAGGTTGTTCTCAGGAAATGGGTTATGCATTAACGTTAGGATAAGAGGTTAAAGTTAGGCGCATGGTGAGGTTTACTTGTTAAGGGGAGAAATAGGAACAGGGTTGGGTGTTATGTTCAGGGTTAGGGTTATCTGTTAAAGGTATTGTTTATGCTTAGCGCACGGGCCCTGTCTGCATTAGGCGGGCTGGGGGAGTTTAGGAGGCTGGGATTGTACCCGGGAACCCACTCGATCATACTCTGGGTATGGGCCCGTGGGTTTCATGCAGGACACAGTGGTAGAGCCTCCTTTAACGCAAGGCATGGGAGGATTGCAGGCTTTCTAAACTCTAAGAAAGCAAGAAGTCTGAGAATGAGATTTAGGGGTAGGATTATGGTTAGGCTTAAGGATGAAGTTTAGTGTTAGGGTGAGGGCTTAGGGTTAGGGATTAGGGTTAGGGTTAAAGGTTATTCTTAGTTTTAACGGTTACACTTTGGTTTAGGGTTGAGATTTACGGTTAGGGTTAAGATGAGGGGTTAGGGTTTGGTACAGGGTTAGGGTTAAGTGTTAGGTTTAGGGTTGAAGATTAGGATTAGGGTTAGGATTAAAGGTTAGCGTGAGAGTTAACGCTTAGTGTTAAGGTTAAGAGTTAGGCTTTAGGGTTAGGGTAAGGGTTAGGGTTAGTTTTAGGGTTAGAGTTATGTGCTATGGTTTGTGTTAGAGGTTAGGGTTAGGTTTACTGGTCACGGTTAGGGTTAAGTTTAGGGTTAGCATTAGGGTTAGGTTTAAGGGATAGGATTAGGGTTAAGTGTTGGGCTTAGGGTTAGGGTTTAGTGTTAGGGTTATCATTAAGGATTAGGGGTAGGGTCAGGGTTAAATGCTTGGGTGCGGGTAATGGTTAGGGTCAGGTTTAAGGTTCACGGATAGGGTTAGTGTTAAGGGTTACGGGTAGGTTTAGGGTTCAGGGTTAGAGTTAGCATTAGGGCTTAAGGTTAGGATTAGGCGGTAGGTTAGATTTAGGGTTAGATCTAGGCGTTAGGGTAAGGGCTAGCGTTAGGGTTAAGAGATAGGGTTAGGTTTAGTGCTTAGGATTAGGGTTAGGGTTTGGGGTTAAAGTAAGTGTTAGGGGTTAGGTTTAACGATCAAAGGTTAGGGTTATTTTTAGCTGTAGTGTTAGGGTTAGGGATAAGGGATCCCATTAGCCTTAAGGGTCTTCCTTACTGTAGGGTTAAGGGTTAGGCTTAGAGTTAAAGTTTGAGGTTAGGGTCAGTGTTAAGATTTAGGGTGAGGGTTAACGGTTAGGGTAAAGGTTAAGCATTAGGGTTAGGGATTAGTGATTAGGGTTTTTGGTTAGTGTTAGGGTTAGCGGTTAGGAGTTAGTGTTTTATGAAGGGGTATGGTTAGAATTAGGATTGGGTTTAGAGTTAGGGTGAGGTATAGGGGTTAGGTTTAGGGGTTAGTTTTAGGGTAAAAGGATAGGATTAGGGTTACGGGTTGGGCTTAGGTTTAGGGTTAAAGTTTACTGCTAGGGTTAGTGATAGGGTTCAGACTAGGCTTTAGGGGTTCTGGTTAGGGTTAGGTGTTAGGTTAGTGTCAGGGTTAGGTCTAGTCGTGAGGGTAAGGTTTAGGGTTAGCTTTAAGAGCTAGGGTTAGGTTTAATGGTTAGGATTAGGATTAGGGTTAAGGGTTAGGGTAAGGCTTAGGGGTTAGGGTGAAGGGTTAGGGTCAAGGGTTAGGGTTTTTGTTAGGCATAGCGTTGGGATTAGAAGTAAGGGTTACTGTCAGTGTTAGGGTTGTAGTTAGGGTTACGATTAGGGTTAGCGGTTCAGAATTAGGGTTAGGGATTAGGTGTCACAGTGATGACTAGGAGATAGGGTTAGAATTATGGGATAGGGGTTGTTCTCAGGAAATGGTTTATGCATTAACGTTAGGATAAGACGTTAAAGTTAGGCGCACGGTGAGGTTTACGTGTTAAGGGGAGAAATAGGGACAGGGTTGGGTGTTATGTTCAGGGTTAGGGTTATCTGTTAAAGGTATTGTTTATGCTTAGCGCACGGGCCCTGTCTGCATTAGGCGGGCGGGGGCAGTTTAGGGGGCTGGGATTGTACTCGGGAACCCACTCTATCATACTCTGGGTATGGGCCCGTGGGTTTCATGCAGGACACAGTGGTAGAGCCTCCTTTCACGCATCGCATGGGAGGATTGCAGGCTTTCTAAACTCTAAGAAAGCAAGAAGTCTGAGAATTAGATTTAGGGTTAGGATTCTGGTTAGGGTGAAGGATGAAGTTTAGTGTTAGGGTGAGGGCTTAGGGTTAGGGATTAGGGTTAGGGTTAAAGGTTACTCTTAGGTTTAACGGTTACACTTTGGTTTCGGGTTGAGGTTTACGGTTAGGGTTAAGATGAGGGGTTAGGGTTTGGTACAGGGTTAGGGTTAAGTGTTAGGTTTAGGGTTGAAGATTAGGATTAGGGTTAGGATTAAAGGTTAGAGTGAGAGTTAACGCTTAGGGTTAAGGTTAAGAGTTAGGGTTTAGGGTTAGGGTTAGGGTTAGTTCTAGGGTTAGAGTTATGTGCTATGGTTTGTGTTAGAGTTTAGGGTTAGGTTTACTGGTCACGGTTAGGGTTACGTTTAGGGGTTAGCATTAGGGTTAGTGTTAGGGTTAAGGGATAGGATTAGGGTTAAGTGTTGGGCTTAGGGTTAGGGTTTAGTGTTAGGGTTATCATTAAGGATTAGGGGTAGGGTCAGGGTTAAATGCTTGGGTGCGGGTAATGGTTAGAGTCAGGGTTAAGGTTCACGGATAGGGTTAGTGTTAAGGGTTACGGGTAGGTTTAGGGTTCAGGGTTAGAGTTAGCATTAGGGCTTAAGGTTAGGATTAGGCGGTAGGTTAGATTTAGGGTTAGATCTAGGCGTTAGGGTAAGGGCTAGCGTTAGGGTTAAGAGATAGGGTAGGTTTAATGCTTAGGAATAGGGTTAGGGTTTGGGGATAAAGTAAGTGTTAGGGGTTAGGTTTAAGGATCAAAGGTTAGGGTTATTTTTAGCTGTAGTGTTAGGGTTAGGGATAAGGGATCCCATCAGCATTAAGGGTCTTCCTTACTGTAGGGTTAAGTGTTAGGCTTAGACTTAGAGGTTAAGGTTAGGGTCAGTTTTAAGATTTAGGGTGAGGGTTAACGGTTAGGGTAAAGGTTAAGCGTTAGGGTTAGGGATTAGTGATTAGGGTTTTTGGTTAGTGTTAGGGTTAGCGGTTAGGAGTTAGTGTTTTATGAAGGGGTATGGTTAGAATTAGGATTGGGGTTAGAGTTAGGGTGAGGTATAGGGGTTAGGTTTAGGGGTTAGTTTTAGGGTAAAAGGATAGGATTAGGGTTACGGGTTGGGCTTAGGTTTAGGGTTAAAGTTTACTGCTAGGGTTAGGAATAGGGTTCAGGCTAGGCTTTAGGGGTTCTGGTTAGGGTTAGGTGTTAGGTTAGTGTCAGGGTTAGGTCCAGTCGTGAGGGTAAGGTTTAGGGTTAGCTTTAAGAGCTAGGGTTAGGTTTAATGGTTAGGATTAGGATTAGGGTTAAGGGTTAGGGTAAGGCTTAGGGGTTAGGGTGAAGGGTTAGGGTCAAGGGTTAGGGTTTTTGTTAGGCATAGCGTTGGGGTTAGAAGTAAGGGTTACTGTCAGTGTTAGGGTTGTAGGTAGGGTTACAGTTAGGGTTAGCGGTTTAGAATTAGGGTTAGGGATTAGGTGTCACAGTGATGACTAGGAGATAGGGTTAGAATTATGGGATAGGGGTTGTTCTCAGGAAATGGGTTATGCATTAACGTTAGGATAAGAGGTTAAAGTTAGGCGCACGGTGAGGTTTACGTGTTAAGGGGAGAAATAGGAACAGGGTTGGGTGTTATGTTCAGGGTTAGGGTTATCTGTTAAAGGTATTGTTTATGCTTAGCGCACGGGCCCTGTCTGCATTAGGCGGGCGGGAGGAGTTTAGGGGGCTGGGATTGTACCCGGGAACCCACTCTATCATACTCTGTGTATGGGCCCGTGGGTTTCATGCAGGACACAGTGGTAGAGCCTCCTTTCACGCATGGCATGGGAGGATTGCAGGCTTTCTAAACTCTAAGAAAGCAAGAAGTCTGAGAATTAGATTTAGGGTTAGGATTCTGGTTAGGGTGAAGGATGAAGTTTAGTGTTAGGGTGAGGGCTTAGGGTTAGGGATTCGGGTTAGGGTTAAAGGTTACTCTTACGTTTAATGGTTACACTTTGGTTTCGGGTTGAGGTTTACGGTTAGGGTTAAGATGAAGGGTTAGGGTTTGGTACAGGGTTAGGGTTAAGTGTTAGGTTAAGGGTTGAAGATTAGGATTAGGGTTAGGATTAAAGGTTAGCGTGAGAGTTAACGCTTAGGATTAAGGTTAAGTGTTAGGGTTTAGGGTTAGGGTTAGGGTTAGTTTTAGGGTTAGAGTTATGTGCTGTGGTTTGTGTTAGAGGTTAGGGTTAGGTTTACTGGTGACGGTTAGGGTTACGTTTAGGGGTTAGCATTAGGGTTAGGGTTAGGGTTAGGGTTAACGGATAGGATTAGGGTTAAGTGTTGGGCTTAGGGTTAGGGTTTAGTGTTAGGGTTATCATTAAGGATTAGGGGTAGGGTCAGGGTTAAATGCTTGGGTGCGGGTAATGGTTAGGGTCAGTGTTAAGGTTCACGGATAGGGTTAGTGTTAAGAGTTACGGGTAGGTTTAGGGTTCAGGGTTAGAGTTAGCATTAGGGCTTAAGGTTAGGATTAGGCGGTAGGTTAGATTTAGGGTTAGATCTAGGAGTTAGGGTAAGGGCTATCGTTAGGGTTAAGAGATAGGGTTAGGTTTAGTGCTTAGGATTAGGGTTAGGGTTTGGGGTTAAAGTAAGTGTTAGGGGTTAGGTTTAAGGATCAAAGGTTAGGGTTATTTTCAGCTGTAGTGTTAGGGTTAGGGATAAGGGATCGCATTAGCATTAAGGGTCTTCCTTACTGTAGGGTTAAGGGTTAGGCTTAGAGTTAAAGTTTCAGGTTAGGGTCAGTGTTAAGATTTAGGGTGAGAGTTAACGGTTAGGGTAAAGGTTAAGCGTTAGGGTTAGGGATTAGTGATTAGGGTTTTTGGTTAGTGTTAGGGTTAGCGGTTAGGAGTTAGTGTTTTATGAAGGGGTATGGTTAGAATTAGGATTGGGGTTAGAGTTAGGGTGAGGTATAGGGGTTAGGTTTAGGGGTTAGTTTTAGGGTAAAAGGGTAGGATTAGGGTTACGGGTTGGGCTTAGGTTTAGGGTTAAAGTTTACTGCGAGGGTTAGGGATAGGGTTCAGGCTAGGCTTTAGGGGTTCTGGTTAGGGTTAGGTGTTAGTTTAGTGTCAGGGTTAGGTCTAGTCGTGAGGGTAAGGTTTAGGGTTAGCTTTAAGAGCTAGGGTTAGGTTTAATGGTTAGGATTAGGATTAGGGTAAGGCTTAGGGGTTACGGTGAAGGTTTAGGGTCAAGGGTTAGGGTTTTTGTTAGGCATAGCGTTGGGGTTAGAAGTAAGGGTTACTGTCAGTGTTAGGGTTGTAGGTAGGGTTACGGTTAGGGTTAGCGGTTTAGAATTAGGGTTAGGGATTAGGTGTCACAGTGATGACTAGGAGATAGGGTTAGAATTATGGGATAGGGGTTGTTCTCAGGAAATGGGTTATGCATTAACGTTAGGATAAGAGGTTAAAGTTAGGGGCACGGTGAGGTTTACTTGTTAAGGGGAGAAATAGGAACAGGGTTGGGTGTTATGTTCAGGGTTAGGGTTATCTGTTAAAGGTATTGTTTATGCTTAGCGCACGGGCCCTGTCTGCATTAGGCGGGCTGGGGGAGTTTAGGAGGCTGGGATTGTACCCGGGAACCCACTCGATCATACTCTGTGTATGGGCCCGTGGGTTTCATGCAGGACACATTGGTAGAGCCTCCTTTCACGCAAGGCATGGGAGGATTGCAGGCTTTCTAAACTCTAAGAAAGCAAGAAGTCTGAGAATTAGATTTAGGTGTAGGATTATGGTTAGGCTTAAGGATGACGTTTAGTGTTAGGGTGAGGGCTTAGGGTTAGGGATTAGGGTTAGGGTTAAAGGTTATTCTTAGTTTTAACGGTTACACTTTGGTTTAGGGTTGAGATTTACGGTTAGGGTTAAGATGAGGGGTTAGGGTTTGGTACAGGGTTAGGGTTAAGTGTTAAGTTTAGGGTTGAAGATTAGGATTAGGGTTAGGATTAAAGGTTAGCGTGAGAGTTAACGCTTAGGGTTAAGGTTAAGAGTTAGGGTTTAGGGTTAGGGTTAGGATTAGGGTTAGTTTTAGGGTTAGAGTTATGTGCTATGGTTTGTGTTAGAGGATAGGGTTAGGTTTACTGGTCACGGTTAGGGTTAAGTTTAGGGTTAGCATTAGGGTTAGATTTAAGGGATAGGATTAGGGTTAAGTGTTGGGCTTAGGGTTAGGGTTTAGTGTTAGGGTTATCATTAAGGATTAGGGGTAGGGTCAGGGTTAAATGCTTGGGTGCGGGTAATGGTTAGGGTCAGGGTTAAGGTTCACGGATAGGGTTAGTGTTAAGAGTTACGGGTAGGTTTAGGGTTCAGGGTTAGAGTTAGCATTAGGGCTTAAGGTTAGGATTAGGCGGTAGGTTAGATTTAGGGTTAGATCTAGGCGTTAGGGTAAGGGCTAGCGTTAGGGTTAAGAGATAGGGTTAGGTTTAGTGCTTAGGATTAGGGTTAGGGTTTGGGGTTAAAGTAAGTGTTAGGGGTTAGGTTTAACGATCAAAGGTTAGGGTTATTTTTAGCTGTAGTGTTAGGGTTAGGGATAAGGGATCCCATTAGCATTAAGGGTCTTCCTTACTGTAGGGTGAAGGGTTAGGCTTAGAGTTAAAGGTTAAGGTTAGGGTCAGTGTTAAGATTTAGGGTGAGGGTTAACGGTTAGGGTAAAGGTTAAGCATTAGGGTTAGGGATTAGTGATTAGGGTTTTTGGTTAGTGTTAGGGTTAGCGGTTAGGAGTTAGTGTTTTATGAAGGGGTATGGTTAGAATTAGGATTGGGTTTAGAGTTAGGGTGAGGTATAGGGGTTAGGTTTAGGGGTTAGTTTTAGGGTAAAAGGATAGGATTAGGGTTACGGGTTGGGCTTAGGTTTAGGGTTAAAGTTTACTGCTAGGGTTAGTGATAGGGTTCAGACTAGGCTTTAGGGGTTCTGGTTAGGGTTAGGTGTTAGGTTAGTGTCAGGGTTAGGTCTAGTCATGAGGGTAAGTTTTAGGGTTAGCTTTAAGAGCTAGGGTTAGGTTTAATGGTTAGGATTAGGATTAGGGTTAAGGGTTAGGGTAAGGCTTAGGGGTTAGGGTGAAGGGTTAGGGTCAAAGGTTAGGGTTTTTGTTAGGCATAGCGTTGGGATTAGAAGTAAGGGTTACTGTCAGTGTTAGGGTTGTAGTTAGGGTTACGATTAGGGTTAGCGGTTCAGAATTAGGGTTAGGGATTAGGTGTCACAGTGATGACTAGCATATAGCGTTAGAATTATGGGATAGGGGTTGTTCTCAGGAAATGGGTTATGCATTAACGTTAGGATAAGAGGTTAAAGTTAGGCGCACGGTGAGGTTTACGTGTTAAGGGGAGAAATAGGAACAGGGTTGGGTGTTATGTTCAGGGTTAGGGTTATCTGTTAAAGGTATTGTTTATGCTTAGCGCACGGGCCCTGTCTGCATTGGGCGGGCGGGGGGAGTTTAGGGGGCTGGGATTGTACACGGGAACCCACTCTATCATACTCTGGGTATGGGCCCGTGGGTTTCATGCAGGACACAGTGGTAGAGCCTCCTTTCACGCATGGCATGGGAGGATTGCAGGCTTTCTAAACTCTAAGAAAGCAAGAAGTCTGAGAAATAGATTTAGGGTTAGGATTATGGTTAGGGTGAAGGATGAAGTTTAGTGTTATGGTGAGGGCTTAGGGTTACGGATTAGGGTTAGGGTTAAAGGTTACTCTTAGGTTTAACGGTTACACTTTGGTTTAGGGTGGAGGTTTACGGTTAGGGTTAAGATGAGGGGTTAGAGTTAGGTACAGGGTTAGGGTTAAGTGTTAGGTTTAGGGTTGAAGATTAGGATTAGGGTTAGGATTGAAGGTTAGCGTTAGAGTTAACGCTTAGGGTTAAGGTTAAGTGTTAGGGTTTAGGGTTAGGGTTAGGGTTAGATTTAGGGTTAGAGTTATGTGCTATGGTTTGTGTTAGAGGTTAGGGTTAGGTTTACTGGTGACGGTTAGGATTACGTTTAGGGGTTAGCATTAGGGTTAGGGTTAGGGTTAAGGGATAGGATTAGGGTTAAGTGTTGGGCTTAGGGTTAGGGTTTAGTGTTAGGGTTATCATTAAGGATTAGGGGTAGGGTCAGGGTTAAATGCTTGGGTGCGGGTAATGGTTAGGGTCAGTGTTAAGGTTCACGGATAGGGTTAGTGTTAAGAGTTACGGGTAGGTTTAGGGTTCAGGGTTAGAGTTAGCATTACGGCTTAAGGTTAGGATTAGGCGGTAGGTTAGATTTAGGGTTACATCTAGGCGTTAGGGTAAGAGCTAGCGTTAGGGTTAAGAGATAGGGTTAGGTTTAATGCTTAGGATTAGGGTTAGGGTTTGGGGTTAAAGTAAGTGTTAGGGGTTAGGTTTAAGGATCAAAGGTTAGGGTTATTTTTAGCTGTAGTGTTAGGGTTAGGGATAAGGGATCCCATTAGCATTAAGGGTCTTCCTTACTGTAGGGTTAAGGGTTAGGCTTAGAGTTAAAGGTTCAGGTTAGGGTCAGTGTTAAGATTTAGGGTGAGGGTTAACGGTTAGGGTAAAGGTTAAGCGTTAGGGTTAGGGATTAGTGATTAGGGTTTTTGGTTAGTGTTAGGGTTAGCGGTTAGGAGTTAGTGTTTTATGAAGGGGTATGGTTAGAATTAGGATTGGGTTTAGAGTTAGGGTGAGGTATAGGGGTTAGGTTTAGGGGTTAGTTTTAGGGTAAAAGGATAGGATTAGGGTTACGGGTTGGGCTTAGGTTTAGGGTTAAAGTTTACTGCTAGGGTTAGGGATAGGGTTCAGGGTTAGCTTTAGGGGTTCTGGTTAGGTTTAGGTGTTAGGTTAGTGTCAGGGTTAGGTCTAGTCGTGAGGGTAAGGTTTAGGGTTAGCTTTAAGAGCTTGGGTTAGGTTTAGTGGTTAGGATTAGGATTAGGGTTAAGGGTTAGGGTAAGGCTTAGGGGTTAGGGTGAAGGGTTAGGGTCAAGGGTTAGGGTTTTTGTTAGGCATAGCGTTGGGGTTAGAAGTAAGGGTTACTGTCAGTGTTAGGGTTGTAGGTAGGGTTACGGTTAGGGTTAGCGGTTTAGAATTAGGGTTAGGGATTAGGTGTCACATTGATGACTAGGAGATAGGGTTAGAATATGGGATAGGGGTTGTTCTCAGAAATTGGGTTATGCATTAACGTTAGGATAAGAGGTTAATGTTAGGCGCAGGTTGACGTTTACGTGTTAAGGGGAGAAATAGGAACAGGGTTTGGTGTTATGTTAAGGGTTAAGGTTATCTGTTAAAAGTATTGTTTATGCTTAGCGCACGGGTCCTGTCTGCATTAGGCGGGCGAGGGGAGTTTAGGGGGCTGGGATTGTACCCGGGAACCCACTCTATCATACTCTGGGAATGGGCCCGTGGGTTTCATGCAGGACACATTGGTAGAGCCTCCGAGCCTGCTTTCACGCATCGCATGGGAGGATTGCAGGCTTTCTAAACTCTAAGGAAGCAAGAAGTCTGAGAATTAGATTTAGGGTTAGGATTCTGGTTAGGGTTAAGGATGAAGTTTAGTGTTAGGGTGAGGGGTTAGGGTTAGGGATTAGGGTTAGGGTTAAAGGTTACTCTTAGGTTTAACGATTACACTTTGGTTTCGGGTTGAGGTTTAAGGGTAGGGTTAAGATGAGGGGTTAGGGTTTGGTACAGGGTTAGGGTTAAATGTTAGGTTTAGGGTTGAAGATTAGGATTAGGGTTAGGATTATAGATTAGCGTGAGAGGTAACGCTTAGGGTTAAGGTTAAGAGTTAGGGTTTAGGTTTAGGGTTAGGGTTAGTTTTAGGGTTAGAGTTATGTGCTATGGTTTTTGTTAGAGGTTAGGGTTAGGTTTACTGGTCACGGTTAGGGTTACGTTTAGGGGTTAGCATTAGGGTTAGGGTTAGGTTTACGGTTAAGGGATAGGGTTAGGGTTAAGTGTTGGGCTTAGGGTTAGGGTTTAGTGTTAGGGTTATCATTAAGGATTAGGGGTAGGGTCAGGGTTAAATGCTTGGGTGCGGGTAATGGTTAGGGTCAGGGTTAAAGTTCACGGATAGGGTTAGTGTTAAGGGTTACGGGTAGGTTTAGGGTTCAGGGTTAGAGTTAGCATTAGGGCTTAAGGTTAGGATTAGGCGGTATGTTAGATTTAGGGTTAGATCTAGGCGTTAGGGTAAGGGCTAGCGTTAGGGTTAAGAGATAGGGTTAGGTTTAATGCTTAGGATTAGGGTTAGGGTTTGGGGTTAAAGTAAGTGTTAGATGTTAGGTTTAAGGATCAAAGGTTAGGGTTATTTTTAGCTGTAGTGTTAGGGTTAGGGATAAGGGATCCCATTAGCATTAAGGGACTTCCTTACTGTAGGGTTTAGGGTTAGGCTTAGAGTTAAAGGTTCAGGTTAGGGTCAGTGTTAAGATTTAGGGTGAGGGTTAACGGTTAGGGTAAAGTTTAAGCGTTAGGGTTAGGGATTAGTGATTAGGGTTTTTGGTTAGTGTTAGGGTTAGCGGTTAGGAGTTAGTGTTTTATAAAGTGGTATGGTTAGAATTAGGATTGGGTTTAGTGTTAGGGTGAGGTATAGGGGTTAGGTTTAGAGGTTACTTTTAGGTTAAAAGGATAGGATTAGGGTTACGGGTTGGGCTTAGGTTTAGGGTTAAAGTTTACTGCTAGGGTTAGGGATAGGGTTCAGGCTAGGCTTTAGGGGTTCTGGTTAGGGTTAGGTGTTAGGTTAGTGTCAGGGTTAGGTCTAGTCGTGAGGGTAAGGTTTAGGGTTAGGTTTAAGAGCTAGGGTTAGGTTTAATGGTTAGGATTAAGATTAGGGTTAAGGGTAAGGGTAAGGCTTAGGGGTTAGGGTGAAGGGTTAGGGTCAAGGGTTAGGGTTTTTGTTAGGCATAGCGTTGGGGTTAGAAGTAAGGGTTACTGTCAGTGTTAGGGTTGTAGGTAGGGTTATGATTAGGGTTAGCGGTTTAGAATTACGGTTAGGGATTAGGTGTCACAGTGATGACTAGGAGATAGGGTTAGAATTATGGGATAGGGGTTGTTCTCAGGAAATGGTTTATGCATTAACGTTAGGATAAGACGTTAAAGTTAGGCGCACGGTGAGGTTTACGTGTTATGGGGAGAAATAGGGACAGGGTTGGGTGTTATGTTCAGGGTTAGGGTTATCTGTTAAAGGTATTGTTTATGCTTAGCGCACGGGCCCTGTCTGCATTAGGCGGGCGGGGGGAGTTTAGGGGACTGGGATTGTACTCGGGAACCCACTCTATCATACTCTGGGTATGGGCCCGTGGGTTTCATGCAGGACACATTGGTAGAGCCTCCTTTCACGCATGGCATGGGAGGATTGCAGGCTTTCTAAACTCTAAGAAAGCAAGAAGTCTGAGAATTAGATTTAGGGTTAGGATTCTGGTTAGGGTGAAGGATGAAGTTTAGTGTTAGGGTGAGGGCTTAGTGTTAGGGATTAGGGTTAGGGTTAAAGGTTACTCTTAGGTTTAACGGTTACACTTTGGTTTCGGGTTGAGGTTTACGGTTAGGGTTAAGATGAGGGGTTAGGGTTTGGTACAGGGTTAGGGTTAAGTGTTAGGTTTAGGGTTGAAGATTAGGATTAGGGTTAGGATTAAAGGTTAGCGTGAGAGTTAACGCTTAGGGTTAAGGTTAAGAGTTAGGGTTTAGGGTTAGGGTTAGGGTTAGTTCTAGGGTTAGAGTTATGTGCTATGGTTTGTGTTAGAGTTTAGGGTTAGGTTTACTGGTCACGGTTAGGGTTACGTTTAGGGGTTAGCATTAGGGTTAGGGTTAGGGTTAAGGGATAGGATTAGGGTTAAGTGTTGGGCTTAGGGTTAGGGTTTAGTGTTAGGGTTATCATTAAGGATTAGGGGTAGGGTCAGGGTTAAATGCTTGGGTGCGGGTAATGGTTAGAGTCAGGGTTAAGGTTCACGGATAGGGTTAGTGTTAAGGGTTACGGGTAGGTGTAGGGTTCAGGGTTAGAGTTAGCATTAGGGCTTAAGGTTAGGATTAGGCGGTAGTTTAGATTTAGGGTTAGATCTAGGCGTTAGGGTAAGGGCTAGCGTTAGGGTTAAGAGATAGGGTAGGTTTAATGCTTAGGAATAGGGTTAGGGTTTGGGGATAAAGTAAGTGTTAGGGGTTAGGTTTAAGGATCAAAGGTTAGGGTTATTTTTAGCTGTAGTGTTAGGGTTAGGGATAAGGGATCCCATTAGCATTAAGGGTCTTCCTTACTGTAGGGTTAAGGGTTAGGCTTAGAGTTAAAGGTTAAGGTTAGGGTCAGTGTTAAGATTTAGGGTGAGAGTTAACGGTTAGGGTAAAGTTTAAGCGTTAAGGTTAGGGATTAGTGATTAGGGTTTTTGGTTAGTGTTAGTGTTAGCGGTTAGTAGTTAGTGTTTTATGAAGGGGTATGGTTAGAATTAGGACTGGGGTTAGAGTGAGGGTGAGGTATAGGGGTTAGGTTTAGGGGTTAGTTTTAGCGTAAAAGGATAGGATTAGGGTTAAGGGTTGGGCTTAGGTTTAGGGTTAAAGTTTACTGCTAGGGTTAGGGATAGGGTTCAGGGTTAGCTTTAGGGGTTCTGGTTAGGGTTAGGTGTTAGGTTAGTGTCAGGGTTAGGTCTAGTCGTGAGGGTAAGGTTTAGGCTTAGCTTTAAGAGCTAGGGTTAGGCTTAATGGTTAGGATTAGGATTAGGGTTAAGGGTTAGGGTAAGGCTTAGGGGTTTGGGTGAAGGGTTAGGGTTTTTGTTAGGCATAGCGTTGGGGTTAGAAGTAAGGGTTACTGTCAGTGTTAGGGTTGTAGGTAGGGTTCCGGTTAGGGTTAGTGGTTTAGAATTAGGTTTAGGTATTAGGTGTTCCTGTGATGACTAGGAGATAGGGTTAGAATTATGGGATAGGGGTTGTTCTCAGGGAATGGGTTATGCATTAACGTTAGGATAATAGGTTAAAGTTAGGCCTAAGGTGATTTTTACGTGTTAAGGGGAGAAATAGGAACAGGGTTGGGTGTTATGTTCAGGGTTAGGGTTATCTGTTAAAGGTATTGTTTATGCTTAGCGCACGGGCCCTGTCTGCATTGGGCGGGCGGGGGGAGTTTAGGGGGCTGGGATTGTACCCGGGAACCCACTCTATCATACTCTGGGTATGGGCCCGTGGGTTTCATGCAGGACACAGTGGTAGAGCCTCCTTTCACGCATGGCATGGGAGGATTGCAGGCTTTCTAAACTCTAAGAAAGCAAGAAGTCTGAGAATTAGATTTAGGGTTAGGATTATGGTTAGGGTTAAGGATGAAGTTTAGTGTTAGGGTGAGGGCTTAAGGTTAGGGATTAGGGTTAGGGTTAAAGGTTACTCTTAAGTTTAACGGTTACAGTTCGGTTTCGGGTTGAGGTTTACGGTTAGGGTTAAGATGAGGGGTTAGGGTTTGGTAGACGTTTACGGTTAAGTGTTAGGTTTAGGGTTGAAGATTAGGATTAGGGTTAGGATTAAAGGTTAGCGTGAGAGTTAACGCTCAGGGTTTACTGTTAGGGTTAGGGTTTGTTTTAGGGTTAGAGTTATGTGCTATGGTTTGTGTTAGAGGTTAGGGTTAGGTTTAACGTTCACGGTTAGGGTTACGTTTAGGGTTTAGCATTAGAGTTAAGGTTAGGGTTAAGGGATAGGATTAGGGTTAAGTGTTAGGTTTAGGGTTGAAGATTAGGATTAGGGTTAGGATTAAAGGTTAGCATGAGATTTAACGCTTAGGGATAAGGTTTAGAGTTAGGGTTTACTGTTAGGGTTAGGGTTAGTTTTAGGGTTAGAGTTATGTGCTATGGTTTGTGATAGAGGTTAGGGTTAGGTTTACTGTTCACGGTTAGGGTTACGTTTAAGGTTTAGCATTAGGGTTAGGGATTATTTTTAGGGTAAGGGTTTAGAGTTAGTGTTGGGCTTTAGGCTCGGGGCTTCGGTTCAGGGTCAGGGGTTAGGGTCGGTGGTACGGCGTAGCTTTAGCGGTGAGTTAAAGGGCACAACACCTGGTTAATCTAAGGTGAGACGGGTGCGGTCGAAGTCATCACGAAAGCACAACATCATTCCCTGGGCCTTGGGACAGGACCTACATGCAGGACTCAGTCGGAGCCTCATCTCACACATGGCATGGTTGTATTGTAGGCTTCCTTCACTCTGGGAATGGAAGTAGTGTGAGAATTAGGGTTGGGGTTGGGGTTAGGGATTTCGAGTTAGGGGTTAGGTTTCGAGTCAGGGTTAGGTGCTAGGGATTAGTGGTTAGGGTTAGAGTTAGTGTTAGGGGTTAGGTGTTAAGTCTGGGTTAGGGGGCCAGGGTAAGGTTTAGGGTTGGAGTTAGCGTTAGGGTTAGGGGTTAGGGTTAAGGGAGAGGGTTAGGTATCAGGGTGAGGGTTAGAGGGTTAACAGTTGGGGTTAAGCTTAGGGGTTAGGGATAGTGTTAGAGTTAAGGGTTAGAAGTATGGTTCAGGTTTATGTTTAGCATTAGGGGTTGGGGTTAGTGTTAACTGTAGGTCAGTGTTGGGGTTAGATCTCTAGGCATTAGGGTAAAGGTTAGGGTTAGGGTTAAGTGTTAGGGTTATGTTTAATGGTTAGGATTGGAAATAGGGTTAAGGGTTAGGGTTAAGGTTAGTGGTTATGACTAAGGATCAACCGTCAGGGTTACTTTTAGGCGTAGGTTTAGGGTAAGAGGTTAGGGTTAGTGTTAGTGTTGTTGGTCGGGTTAAGGTTAGGGTTGGCATTTCAGAATTAGGGATTAGGTGTTACGGTTATGGCTAGGAGTTAGGGTTAGAATGACGATATAGGGCTTGTTCTCAGGGTGTCATGCATTAACGTTAAGATATCGGGTTAAAGTTAGGGTTACGGTGAGGTTTACCTGTTAAGGTGAGCAGTAGGATCAGGGTTATGTGTTATGTTCTGGGTTAGGCTTATGGTTGAATGGTAGGGTTTACGCTTAGGGCACGGGCCCTGTATGCCCTAGGAGGCAAAGTTAGGTGTCTGTGATGGTCGCTGGGAACCCACTCTATCGTACGCAGTGTATGGGCCTCTGGGTTTTAGGCAGGACACTGGCAGAGCGTCCTTTCACGCATGGCATGGGAGGATTGCAGGCTTTCTAAACTCTAAGAAAGCAAGAAGTCTGAGAATTAGATTTAGGGTTAGGATTCTGGTTAGGGTTAAGGATGAAGTTTAGTGTTAGGGTGAGGGCTTAGGGTTAGGGATTAGGGTTAGGGTTAAAGGTTACTCTTAGATTTAACAGTTACACTTTGGTTTAGGGTTGAGGTTTACGGTTAGGGTAAAGATGAGGGGTAAGGGTTTGGTACAGGGTTAGGGTTAAGTGTTAGGTTTAGGGTTGAAGATTAGGATTAGGGTTAGGATTAAAGGTTAGCGTGAGAGTTAACGCTTAGGTTTAAGGTTAAGAGTTAGCGTTAGGGTTAGGGTTACTTTTAGGGTTAGAGTTATTTGCCATGGTTTGTGTTAGAGGTTAGGATTAGGTTTACTGTTCATGGTTAGGGTTACGTTTAGGGGTAGCATTAGGGTTAGAGTTAGGGTTAGGGTTAAGGGATTGGATTAGGGTTAAGTGTTGAGCTTAGGGTTAGGGTTTAGTGTTAGGGTTATCGTTAAGGATTAGGGTTAGGGTCAGGGTTAAATGTTTGGGTGCGGGTAATGGTTAGGGTCAGGGTTAAGGTTTATAGATAGGGTTAGTGTTAAGGGTTACGGGTAGGTTTAGGGTTCAGGGTTTAGAGTTAGCATTAGGGCTTCAGGTTAGGATTAGGCGGTAGGTTAGATTTAGGGTTAGATCTAGGCGTTAGAGTAAGGGTTAAGAGATAGGGTTAGGTTTAATGCTTAGGATTAGGGTTAGGTTTTGGGGTTAAGTGTGAGGGGTTAGGTTTAAGGATCAAAGGTTAGGGTTATTTTTAGCTGTAGTGTTAGGTTTAGGGATAAGGGATAAGATTGGCGTAAGGGTTTTTCTTACTGTTAGGATTAAGGGTCAGGCTTAGATTAAAGGTTAAGGTTAGGGTCAGTGTTAAGGGTTAGGGTGAGGGTTAACGGTTCCGGTAAAGGTTAAGCGTTAGTGTTAGGGATTAGCGATCAGGGTTTTTGGTAAGTGTTAGGGTTAGGAGTTCGTGTTTTATGAAGGGGTACGGTTAGAATTAGGATTGGGGTTAGTGTTAGGGTTAGGTTTAGGGGTAAGGCTTAGGGTAAAAGGATTGGATTAGGGTTAAGGGTTGGGATCAGGTTTAGGGTTAAAGTTTAGTGTTCTGGTTAATGTTTAGTGTTATGGTCCAGTTTAAGTGTTAGGGTGAGGGTTAACGGTTAGGATTAGGCTTAGAGGTTGGGGATATAGTGAGGGTTCAGTGTTAGGGTTAGGTTTAGGGTTCAGGGTTAGGGTTAGCTTTAGGGGTTATGGTTAGGGTTAGGTGTTAGGTTAGTGTCAGGGTTCGGTCTAGTCGTGAGGGTAAGGTTTAGGGTTTGCTTTAAGCGCTAGGGTTGGGTTTAATGTTTAGGATTAGGATTAGGGTTAAGGGTTAGGGTAAGGCTTAGGGGTTAGGGTGAAGGGTTAGGGTTTTTGTTAGGCATAGAGTTGGGGTTAGAAGTAAGGGTTACAGTCAGTGTTAGGGTTGTAGGTAGGGTTACGGTTAGGGTTAGCAGTTTAGAATTAGGGTTAGGGATTAGGTGTTACAGTTATGACTAGGAGATAGGGTTAGAATCATGGGATAGGGGTTGTTCTCAGGGAATGGGTTATGCATTAAGGTTAGGATAAGAGGTTAAAGTTAGGCTCACGGTGAGGTTTACGTGTTAAGGGGAGAAATAGGAACAGGGTTGGGTGTTATGTTCAGGGTTAGGGTTATCTGTTAAAGGTATTGTTTATGCTTAGGACACGGGCCCTGTCTGCATTAGGCGGGCGGGGGGAGTTTAGGGGGCTGGGATTGTACCCGGGAACCCACTCTATCATACTCTGGGTATGGGCCCGTGGGTTTCATGCAGGACACAGTGGTAGAGCCTCCTTTCACGCATGGCATGGGAGGATTGCAGGCTTTCTAAACTCTAAGAAAGGAAGAAGTCTTATAATTTGATTTTAGGGTTAGGTTTATGGATAGGGTTAAGGATAAATTTTAGTGTTAGTGTGAGGGCTTAGGGTTAGGGATTAGGGTTAGGGTTAAAGGTTACTCTTAGATTTAACGGTTACACTTTGGTTTAGGGTTGAGGTTTACGGTTAGGGTTAAGATGAGGGGTTAGAGTGTGGTACAGGGTTAGGGTTAAGTGTTAGGTTTAGGGTTGAAGATTAGGATTAGGGTTAGGATTAAAGGTTAGCATGAGAGTGAACGCTTAGTGTTAAGGTTAAGAGTTAGGGTTTAGGGCCGGGCGCGGTGGCTCACGCCTGTAATCCTACCACTCTGGGAGGCCGAGGTGGGTGGATCGTTTGAGCTCAGGAGTTCAAGACCAGCCTGAGCAAGAGCGAGACCCCATCTGTACTAAAAATAGAAAGAAATTATATGGACAGCTAAAAATATATATAGAAAAAAATTAGCCGGGCATGGTGGCGCATGCCTGTAGTCCCAGCTGCTCGGGAGGCTGAGACAGGAGGATTCCTTGAGCTCAGGAGTCTGAGGTTGCTGTGAGCTAGGCTGATGCCACGGCACTCACTCTATCTTGGGCAACAGAGTGAGACTCTCTCAAAAAAAAAAAAAAAAAAAAAAAGATTTAGGGTTTAGGGTTATGGTTAGGGTTAGGGTTAGTTTTAGGGTTAGAGTTATGTGCTATGGTTTATGTTAGAGGTTAGGGTTAGGTTTACTGTTCACGGTTAGGGTTGGGTTTAGGGGTTAGCATTAGGGTTAGGGATTAGGTTTAGGGTAAGGGTCTAGAGTTAATGTTGGGCTTTAGGCTCGGGGCTTAGGTTCAGGGTCAGGGGTTAGCGTTGGTGGTAGGGCTTAGCTTTAGCGGTCAGTTTAAGGGCACAGGACCTGGTTAATCTACGGTGAGAGGGGTGCGGTCGGAGTCACCACGAAAGCACAACATCATTCCCTGGGCCTTGGGAGAGGACCTCCATGCAGGACTCAGGCGGAGCCGCATCTCACACATGGCATGGCTCTATTGTAGGCTTGCTTCACTCTGGGAATGGAAGTAGTGTGAGAATTAGGGTTGGGGTTGGGGTTAGGGTTTTTCGTGTTAGGGGTTAGTTTTCGAGTCAGGGTTAGGTGCTAGGGATTAGTGGTTAGGGTTAGAGTTAGTGTTAGGGGTAAGGTGTTAAGTCTGGGTTAGGGGGCCAGGGTAAGGTTTAGGGTTGGAGTTAGCGTTAGGGTTAGGGGTAAGGGTTAAGGGATAGGGTTAGGATTCAGGGTGAGGGTTAGAGGGTTAACAGTTGGGGTTAGGCTTAGGGGTAAGGGATAGTGTTAGGGTTAAGGGTTAGGAGCTTGGTTCAGGTTTAAGGTTAGCATTAGGGGTTGGGGTTAGTGTTAACTGTAGGTCAGTGTTGGGGTTACATCTCTAGGCATTAGGGTAAAGGTTAAGGTTAGGGTTAAGAGTTAGGGTTCTGTTTAATGGTTAGGATTGGGAATAGGGTTAAGGGTTAGGGTTAAGGTTAGGGGTTATGACTAAGGATCAACGGTTAGGGTTACTTTTAGGCGTAGGATTAGGGTAAGGGGTTAGGGTTAGTGTTAGTGTTGTTGGTCGGGTTAAGGTTAGGGTTGGCGTTTCAGAATTAGGGATTAGGTGTTACGGTTATAGCTAGGAGGTAGGGTTATAATGACGGTATAGGGCTTGTTCTCAGGGTGTCATGCATTAACGTTAAGATATCGGGTTAAAGTTAGGGTTATGGTGAGGTTTACCTGTTAAGGTGAGCAGTAGGATCAGGGTTAGGTGTTATGTTGTGGGTTAGGCTTATGGGTGAGGGGTAGGGTTTATGCTTAGGGCACGGGCCCTGTATGCTCTAGGAGGCAAAGTTAGGTGTCTGTGATGGTCGCTGGGAACCCACTCTACCACACGCCGTGTATGGGCCTCTGGGTTCCATGCAGGACACTGTGGCAGAGCCTCCTTTCACACATGGCGTGGGAGGATTGAAGGCTTTCTAAACTCTAAGAAAGCAAGAAGTCTGAGAATTAGATGTAGGGTTAGGGTTATGGTTAGGGTTAAGGATGAAGTTTAGTGTTAGGGTGAGGGCTTAGGCTTAGGGATTACGGTTAGGATTAAAGGTTACTCTTAAATTTAACGGTTACACTTTGGTTTAGGGTTGAGGTTTAAGGTTAGGGTTAAGATGAGGGGTTAGGGTTTGGTACAGGGTTAGGGTTAAGTGTTAGGTTTAGGGTTGCAGATTAGGATTAGGGTTAGGATTAAAGGTTAGCGTGAGAGTTAACGCTTAGAGTTAAGGTTAAGAGTTAGGGTTTAGGGTTAGGGTTAGGGTTAGGGTTAGTTTTAGGGTTAGAGTTATGTGCTATGGTTTGTGATAGAGGTTAGGGTTAGGTTTACTGTTCACGGTTAGGGTTACGTTTAGCGGTTAGCATTAGGGTTAGGGTTAGGGTTAGGGCTAAGGGATAGGATTAGGGTTAAGTGTTGGGCTTAGGGTTAGGGTTTAGTGTTAGGGTTATCATTAAGGATTAGGGTTAGGGTCAGGGTTAAATGCTTGGGTGCGGGTAATGGTTAGGGTCAGGGTTAAGGTTTACGGATAGGGTTCGTGTTAAGGGCTACAGGGTAGGTTTAGGGTTCAGGGTTAGCGTTAGCATTAAGGCTTAAGGTTAGGATTAGGCGGGACGTTATATTTAGGGTTAGATCTAGGCGTTAGGGTAAGGGCTAGGGTTAGGGTTAAGAGATAGGTTTAGGTTTAATGCTTAGGATTAGGGTTAGGGTTTGGGGTTAAAGTAAGTGTTAGGGGTTAGGTTTAAGGATCAAAAGTTAGGGTTATTTTTAGCTGTAGTGTTAGGGTTAGGGATAAGGGATCCCATTAGCATTAAGGGTCTTCCTTACTGCAGGGTTAAGGGTTAGGCTTAGAGTTAAAGGTTAAGGTTACGGTCAGTGTTAAGATTTAGGGTGAGGGTTAACGGTTAGGGTAAAGGTTAAGCGTTAGGATTAGGGATTAACGATTAGGGTTTTTGGTTAGTGTTAGGGTTAGCAGTTAGGAGTTCGTGTTTTATGAAGGGGTATGGTTAGAATTAGGATTGGGGTTAGAGTTAGGGTGAGGTATAGGGGTTAGGTTTAGGGGTTAGTTTTAGGGTAAAAGGATAGGATTAGGGTTATGGGTTGGGCTTAGGTTTAGGGTTAAAGATTACTGCTAGGGTTAGGGATAGAGTTCAGGGTTAGCTTTAGGGGTTCTGGTTAGGGTTAGGTGTTAGGTTAGTGCCAGGGTTAGGTCTAGTCGTGAGGGCAAGGTTTAGGGTTAGCTTTAAGAGCTAGGGTTAGGTTTAATGGTTAGGATTAGGATTAGGGTTAAGGGTTAGCGTAAGGCTTAGGGGTTTGGGTGAAGGGTTAGGGTTTTTGTTAGGCATAGCGTTGGGGTTAGAAGTAAGGGTTACAGTCAGTGTTAGGGTTGTAGGTAGGGTTCCGGTTAGGGTTAGCGGTTTAGAATTAGGGTTAGGGATTAGGTGTTCCAGTGATGACTAGGAGATAGGGTTAGAATTATGGGATAGGGGTTGTTCTCAGGAAATGGGTTATGCATTAACGTTATGATAAGTGGTTAAAGTTATGCGCACGGTGAGGTTTACGTGTTAAGGGGAGAAATAGGAACAGGGTTGGGTGTTATGTTCAGGGTTAGGGTTATCTGTTAAAGGTATTGTTTATGCTTAGCGCACGGGCCTTGCCTGCATTAGGCGGGCGGGGGGAGTTTAGGGGCTGGGATTGTACCTGGGAACCCACTCTATCATACTCTGGGTATGGGCTCGTGGGTTTCAACACATCCACACCGACCCCACAGGAAAAAAAAAAAAAAAACACCGTAGCCTCCAGCTACTAATTATAATGCTAACTTGCAAAATTTTCCTGCATTTTTAAACAATGGAAAAATGAGGGTGAGATGATACTTAGAAGAATGGATTCTTGTCAGTCTACACTAACAAAAATAGGCAACACCAAGTCAGCTACTCCTCAGCATCGTTATGTCCGTCGCAGCCTTCTTGGGTTTCAGGAGGCACAAACAAACGTTATCACAATTATGGTGAAACGCTGAACACCTGCAAATAATTTTCAACGCAGTGATTAATTGAAAAGCTCTGCGGCATACTTCTTGGAACAAGCCAGTTACCTGTTCCCACGCAAAGAGGAGTATATAGAACCATGGTGGATTTCCAGCTAATGAAGTAAAGGATTATTAAAGGAACGGGATGACCATGGGGATCATCGTTAATTCTCTGAAACAGAATCCGCCCTTTTCACCTGCCAAACACATGCCCACTTCTCCTCTCTGGGGATAATAAAAACTAACCAGCGAACTGACAGAGGGCCTGACCTCCCCATCCACATCGACCACACACACAAAAAAAACCGTACCCTCCAGCTACTAATTATATTGCTAACTTGCAAAATTTCCCTGCATTTTAAAACAATGGAAAAATGGTGGTGGGATGATACTTAGAAGAATGGCTTCTTGTCTGTCTCCACTAACAAAAATAGGCAACACCAAGTCAGCTACTCCTCAGCATAGTTATGTCCGTCGCAGCCTTCTTGGGTTTCAGGAGGCACATACAAACGTTATCAAAATTATGGTGAAACGCTGAAAACCTGCAAATAATTTTCAACGTACTGGTTAATTGAAAAGCTCTGCGGCATACTTCTTGGAACAAGCCAGGTACCTGTGCCCACGCATGGAGGAGTATATAGAAACATGGTGGAATCAAAGCTGATGAAGCAAAGGATTCTTAAAGGAATGAGATGACCATGCGGATCCTGTTTAATTCTCTGAAACAGAATCCGCACTTTTCACCTGCCAAACACATGCCCACTACTCTTCTCTGGGGATAATAAAAACAAACCAGCGATCTCACAGAGGGCCTGAACACCCATCCTGACCGACCCGACAAAAAAAAAAAAAGTACCCTCCAGCTACTAATTATAATGCCAATTTGCAAAATTTCCCTGCATTTTTAAACAATGGAGAAATGATGGTGGGATGATACTTAGAACAATGGCTTCTTGTCAGTCTCCACTGAGAACAATAGGCAACACCAAGTCAGCTACGCCTCAGCATAGTTATGCCGTAGCAGCCATATTTGGTTTCAGTAGGCACATACACACGTTATCACAATTATGGTGAAACGCTGAAAACCTGCAAAGGATTTTCAACATACTGGTTAATTGAAAAGCTCTGAGGCATACTTCTTGGAACAAGCCAGTTTCCTGTGCCCACGCACAGAGAAGTATATAGAACCATGGTGGATTCCCAGCTCATGAAGCAAAGGATTCTTAAAGGAACGGGATTACCATGTGGATCCTGTTTAATTCTCTGAAACAGATCCGCAGTTTTCACCTGCCATACTAATACCCACTTCTCCTCTCTGGGGATAATAAAAACAAACCAGCGAACTGACAGAGTGCCTGACCAACACATCCACACCGACCCCACAGGAAAAAAAAAAAAAAAAAACACCGTAGCCTCCAGCTACTAATTATAATGCTAACTTGCAAAATTTTCCTGCATTTTTAAACAATGGAAAAATGAGGGTGAGATGATACTTAGAAGAATGGCTTCTTGTCAGTCTCCACTAACAAAAATAGGCAAAACCAAGTCAGCTACTCCTCAGCATCGTTATGTTCGTGGCAGCCATCTTGGGTTTCAGGAGGCACAAACAAACGTTATCACAATTATGGTGAAATGCTGAACACCTGCAAATAATTTTCAACGTAGTGGTTAATTGAAAAGCTCTGCGGCATACTTCTTGGAACAAGCCAGTTACCTGTTCCCACGCAAAGAGGAGTATATAGAACCATGGTGGATTTCCAGCTGATGAAGTAAAGGATTATTAAAGGAACAGGATGACCATGGGGATCATCGATAATTCTCTGAAACAGAATCCGCCCTTTTCACCTGCCAAAAACATGCCCACTTCTCCTCTCTGGGGATAATAAAAACTAACCAGCGAACTGACAGAGTGCCTGACCCCCCCATCCACATCGACCACATACACAAAAAAATCCGTACCATCCAGCTACTAATTATAATGCTAACTTGCAAAATTTCCCTGCATTTTAAAACAATGGAAAAACGGTGGTGGGATGATACTTAGAAGAATGGCTTCTTGACAGTCTCCACTAACAAAAATAGGCAACACCAAGTCAGCTACTCCTCAGCATAGTTATGTCCGTCGCAGTCTTCTTCGGTTTCAGGAGTCACAGACAAACTTTATCACAATTATGATGAAACGCTGAACACCTGCAAATAATTTTCAAGGTAGTGGTTAATTGAAAAGCTCTGCGGCATACTTCTTGGAACAAGCCAGTTACCTGTTCCCACGCAAAGAGGAGTATGTAGAACCATGGTGGATTTCCAGCTGATGAAGTAAAGGATTATTAAAGGAACGGGATGACCATGGGGATCATCGATAATTCTCTGAAACAGAATCCGCCCTTTTCACCTGCCAAACACATGCCCACTTCTCCTCTCTGGGGATAAGAAAAACTAACCAGCGAACTGACAACGGCCTGACCCCCCCATCCACATCGACCACACAAAAAAAAATAAAACCGTACCCTCCAGCTACTAATTATAATGCTAACTTGCAAAATTTCCCTGCATTTTAAAACAATATAAAAATGGTGGTGGGATGATACTTAGAAGAATGGCTTCTTGTCTGTCTCCACTAACAAAAATAGGCAACACCAAGTCAGCTACTCCTCAGCATAGTTATGTCCGTCGCAGCCTTCTTGGGTTTCAGGAGGCACATACAAACGTTATCAAAATTATGGTGAAACGCTGAAAACCAGCAAATAATTTTCAACGTACTGGTTAATTTGAAAACTCTCCAGCATACTTCTTGGAACAAGCCAGGTACCTGTGCCCACGCATAGAGGAGTATATAGAAACATGGTGGAATCCCAGCAGATGAAGTAAAGTACTCTTAAAGGAATGAGATGACCATGGGGATCATCGTAAATTCTCTGAAACAGATCCGCAGTTTTCACCTGCCATACTAATACCCACTTCTCCTCTCTGGGGATAATAAAAACAAACCAGCGAACTGACAGAGGGCCTGACCAACACATCCACACCGACCCCACAGAAAAAAAAAAAAAAACACCGTAGCCTCCAGCTACTAATTATAATGCTGACTTGCAAAATTTCCCTGCATTTTAAAACAATGGAAAAATGGTGGTGGGATGATACTTAGAAGAATGGCTTCTTGTCAGTCTCCACTAACAAAAATCGGCAACACCAAGTCAGCTACGCCTCAGCATAGTTATGTCTGTGGCAGCCATCTTGGGTTTCAAGGCACGTACAAACGTTGCCGCAATTATGATGAAACGCTGAAAACCTGAAAATAATTTTCAATGTACTTTTTATTTGAAAAGCTCTGTGGCATACTTCTTGGAACAAGCCAGTAACCTGTGCCCACCCATACGGGAGCATATAGAACCATGGTGGTTTCCCAGTGGATGAAGCAAAGGATTCTTAAAGGAAGCGGAAGACCATTTAGATCCTGTTTAATTCTTTGAAACAGAATCCGCACTTTTCACCTGGCAACAACATGCCCACTTCTCCTCCTTGGGGATAATAAAAACAAACCAGCGAACATCTAGAGGGCCTTGAACCCCCATCCACACTGACCCCACAAAAAAAAACAAAAAGTACCCTCCAGCTACTAATTATAATGCTAACTTGCAAAATTTCCCTGCATTTTAAAACAATGGAAAAATGGTGGTGGGAAGATACTTAGAAGAATGGCTTCTTGTCAGTCTCCACTAACAAAAATAGGAAACACGAAGTCAGCTACGCCTCAGCATACTTATGTCCTTGGCAGCCATATTGGGTTTCAGGAGACACATACAAACGTTATAGGAATTATGGTGAAACGCTGAAAACCTGTAAATAATTTTCAACGTACTGCCTAATTGAAAAGCTCTGCGGCATACTTCTTGGAACAAGCCAGTTACCTGCGCCAACACATAGAGGAGTATATAGAACCATGGTCGATTCCCAGCTGATGAAGCAAAAGTTTCCTAAAGGAACGGGATGAGCATGCGGATCCTGTTTCATTCTCTGAAACAGAATCCGAACTTTTCACCTGCCAAACACATGCCCACTTCTCCTCTCTGGGGATAATAAAAACAAACCAGCGAACTGACAGAGGGCCTGACCAACACATCCACACCGACCCCACAGGAAAAAAAAAAAAAAACACCGTACCCTCCAGCTACTAATTATAATGCTGACTTGCAAAATTTTCCTGCATTTTAAAACAATGGAAAAATGGTGGTGGGATGATACTTAGAAGAATGGCTTCTTGTCTGTCTCCACTAACAAAAATAGGCAACACCAAGTCAGCTACTCCTCAGCATAGTTATGTCCGTCGCAGCCTTCTTGGGTTTCAGGAGGCACAAACAAACGTTATCACAGTTATGGTGAAACGCTAAACACCTGCAAATAATTTTCAACGTATTGGTTAATTGAAAAGCTCTGCGGCATACTTCTTGGAACAAGCCAGTTACCTGTGCCCACACATAGAGGAGTATATAGAGCCATGGTGGATTCCCAGCTGATGAAGCAAAAGTTTCCTAAAGGAACGGGATGAGCATGCGGATCCTGTTTCATTCTCTGAAACAGAATCCGAACTTTTCACCTGCCAAACACATGCCCACTTCTCCTCTCTGGGGATAATAAAAACTAACCAGCGAACTGACAGAGGGCCTGACCAACACATCCACAGCGACCCCACAGGAAAAAAAAAAAAAAACACCGTAGCCTCCAGCTACTAATTATAATGCTGACTTGCAAAATTTCCCTGCATTTTAAAACAATGGAAAAATGGTGGTGGGATGATACTTAGAAGAATGGCTTCTTGTCAGTCTCCACTAACAAAAATCGGCAACACCAAGTCAGCTACTCCTCAGCATAGTTATGTCCGTCGCAGCCTTCTTGGGTTCAAGGAGGCACATACACACGTTATCAAAATTATGGTCAAATGCTGAAAACGTGCAAATAATTTTCAACGTACTGGTTAATTTGAAAACTCTCCAGCATACTTCTTGGAACAAGCCAGGTACCTGTGCCCACGCATAGAGGAGTATATAGAAACATGGTGGAATCCCAGCTGATGAAGCAAAGGATTCTTAAAGGAATGAGATGACCATGCGGATCCTGTTTAATTCTCTGAAACAGAATCCGCACTTTTCACCTGCCAAACACATGCCCACTACTCTTCTCTGGGGATAATAAAAACAAACCAGCGATCTGATAGAGGGCCTGAACACCCATCCTGACCGACCCCACAAAAAAATGTACCCTCCAGCTACTAATTATAATGCCAATTTGCAAAATTTCCCTGCATTTTTAAACAATGGAGAAATGATGGTGGGATGATACTTAGAAGAATGGCTTCTTGTCAGTCTCCACTGACAAAAATAGGCAACACCATGTGAGCTACGCCTCAGCATAGTTATGTCCGTAGCAGCCATATTTGGTTTCAGTAGGCACATACACACGTTATCACAATTATGGTGAAACGCTGAACACCTGCAAATAATTTTCAACGTAGTGGTTAATTGAAAAGCTCTGCGGCATACTTCTTGGAACAAGCCACTTACCTGTTCCCACGCAAAGAGGAGTATATAGAACCATGGTGGATTTCCAGCTGATGAAGTAAAGGATTATTAAAGGAACGGGATGACCATGGGGATCATCGTTAATTCTCTGAAACAGAATCCACCCTTTTCACCTGCCAAACACATGCACACTTCTCCTCTCTGGGGATAATAAAAACTAACCAGCGAACTGACAGAGGGCCTGACCAACACATCCACATCGACCACACACAAAAAAAAAAAACCGTACACTCCAGCTACTAATTATAATGCTAACTTGCAAAATTTCCCTGCGTTTTAAAACAATGGAAAAATGGTGGTGGGATGATACTTAGAAGAATGGCTTCTTGTCAGTCTCCACTAACAAAAATAGGCAACACCAAGTCAGCTACTCCTCAGCATAGTTATGTCCGTCGCAGCCTTCTTGGGTTTCAGGAGGCACAAACAAACGTTATCACAATTATGGTGAAACGCTGAACACCTGCAAATAATTTTCAACGTACTGGTTAATTGAAAAGCTCTGCGGCATACTTCTTGGAACAAGCCAGTTACCTGTTCCCACGCAAAGAGGAGTATGTAGAAACATGGTGGATTTCCAGCTGATGAAGTAAAGGATTATTAAAGGAACGGGATGACCATGGGGATCATCGTTAATTCTGTGAAACAGAATCCGCCCTTTTCACCTGCCAAACACATGCCCACTTCTCCTCTCTGGGGATAATAAAAACAAACCAGTGAATTGACAGATGGCCTGAACAACCCATCAACACTGAACCCACAAAAAAAAAAAAAAAGGGACCCTCCAGCTACTAATTATTATGATAACTTGCAAAATTTCCCTGCATTTTTAAGCAATGGAAAAATGATGGTGGGATGATACTTAGAAGAATGGCTTCTTGTCAGTCTCCACTAACAAAAATAGGCAACACGAAGTCAGCTACGCCTCAGCCTACTTATGTCCTTAGCAGCCATATTGGGTTTCAGGAGACACAAACAAACGTTATCACAATTATGGTGAAACGCTGAACACCTGCAAATAATTTTCAACGTACTGGTTAATTGAAAAGCTCTGCGGCATACTTCTTGGAACAAGCCAGTTCCTGTTCCCACGCAAAGAGGAGTATAGAGAACCATGGTGGATTTCCAGCTGATGAAGTAAAGGATTATTAAAGGAACGGGATGACCATGGGGATCATCGTTAATTCTCTGAAACAGAATCCGCCCTTTTCACCTGCCAAACACATGCCCACTTCTCCTTTCTGGGGATGATAAAAACAAACCAGCGTTCTGACAGAGGGCCTGAACACCCATCCTGACCGACCCCACAAAAAAAAAAAAGTACCCTCCAGCTACTAATTATAGTGCCAATTTGCAAAATTTCCCTGCATTTTTAAACAATGCAGAAATGATGGTGGGATGATACTTAGAAGAATGGCTTCTTGTCAGTCTCCACTGAGAAAAATAGGCAACACCAAGTCAGCTACGCCTCAGCATAGTTATGTCCGTAGCATCCATATTTGGTTTCAGTAGGCACATACACACGTTATCACAATTATGGTGAAACGCTGAAAACCTGCAAAGATTTTCAACATACTGGTTAATTGAAAAGCTCTGAGGCATACTTCTTGGAACAAGCCAGTTTCCTGTGATCACACATAGAGAAGTATATAGAACCATGGTGGATTCCCAGCTCATGAAGCAAAGGATTCTTAAAGGAACGGGATTACCATGCGGATCCTGTTTAATTCTCTGAAACAGATCCGCAGTTTTCCCCAGCCATACTAATACCCACTTCTCCTCTCTGGGGATAATAAAAACAAACCAGCGAACTGACAGAGGGCCTGACCAACACATCCACACTGACAGGACAGGAAAAAAAAAAAAAAACACTGTAGCCTCCAGCTACTAATTATAATGCTAACTTGCAAAATTATCCTGCATTTTTAAACAATGGAAAAATGATGGTGAGATGATACTTAGAAGAATGGATTCTAGTCAGTCTCCACTAACAAAAATAGGCAACACCAAGTCAGCTACTCGTCAGCATAGTTATGTCCGTCGAAGCCTTCTTGGGATTCAGGAGGCACAAACAAACGTTATCACAATTATGGTGAAACGCTGAACACCTGCAAATAATTTTCAACGTACTGGTTAATTGAAAAGCTCTGCGGCATACTTCTTGGAACAAGCCAGTTACCTGTTCCCACGCAAAGAGGAGTATATAGAACCATGGTGGATTTCCAGCTGATGAAGTAAAGGATTATTAAAGGAATGAAATGACCATGGGGATCATCATTAATTCTCTGAAACAGAATCCGCCCTTTTCACCTGCCAAACACTTGCCCACTTCTCCTCTCTGGGGATAATAAAAACTAACCAGCGAACTGACAGAGGGCCTGACCCCCCTATCCACATCGATCACACACAAAAAAAAACGTACCCTCCAGCTACTAATTATAATGCTAACTTGCAAAATTTCCCTGCATTTTAAAACAATGGAAAAACGGTGGTGGGATGATACTTAGAAGAATGGCTTCTTGTCTGTCTCCACTAAAAAAATAGGCAACACCAAGTCAGCTACTCCTCAGCATAGTTATGTCCGTCACAGCCTTCTTAGGTTTCAGGAGGCACATACAAACGTTATCAAAATTATGGTGAAAATCTGAAAACCTGCAAATAATTTTCAACGTACTGGTTAATTTGAAAACTCTCCAGCATACTTCTTGGAACAAGCCATGTACCTGTGCCCACGCATAGAGGAGTATATAGAAACATGGTGGAATCCCAGCTGATGAAGCAAAGGATTCTTAAAGGAATGAGATGACCATGCGGATCCTGTTTCATTCTCTGAAACAGAATCCGGACTTTTCACCTGCCAAACAAATGCCCACTTCTCCTCTCTGGGGATAATAAAAACAAACCAGTGAATTGACAGATGGCCTGACCAACCCATCGACACTGACCCCACAAAAAAAAAAAAAAAGTACCCTCCAGCTACTAATTATAATGCTAACTTGCAAAATTTCCCTGCATTTTTAAACAATGGAAAAATGATGGTGGGATGATACTTAGAAGAATGGCTTCTTCTCAGTCTCCACTGACAAAAATAGGCAACACCAAGTCAGCTACGCCTCAGCATACTTATATCCTTGGCAGCCATATTGGGTTTCAGGAGACACATACACATGTTATCACAATTATGGTGAAACGCTGAAAACCTGCAAAGGATTTTCAACATACTGGTTAATTGAAAAGCTCTGAGGCATACTTTTGGAACAAGCCAGTTTCCTGTGCCCAAGCATAGAGAAGTATATAGAACATTGGTGGATTCCCAGCTCATGAAGCAAAGGATTCTTAAAGGAACGGGATTACCATGCGGATCCTCTTTAATTCTCTGAAACAGATCCGCAGTTTTCACCTGCCATACTAATACTCACTTCTCCTCTCTGGGGATAATAAAAACAAACCAGCGAACTGACAGAGGGCCTGACCAACACATCCACACCGACCCCACAGGAAAAAAAAAAAATACACCGTAGCCTCCAGCTAATAATTATAATGCTAACTTGCAAAATTATCCTGCATTTTTAAACAATGGAAAAATGATGGTGAGATGATACTTAGAAGAATGGATTCTTGTCAGTCTCCACTAACAAAAATAGGCAAAACCAAGTCAGCTGCGCCTCAGCATAGTTATGTTCATGGCAGCCATCTTGGGTTTCAGGAGGCACAAACAAACGTTATCAAAATTATGGTGAAACGCTGAACACCTGCAAATAATTTTCAACGTACTGGTTAATTGAAAAGCTCTGCGGCATACTTCTTGGAACAAGCCACTTACCTGTTCCCACGCAAAGAGGAGTATATAGAACCATGGTGGATTTCCAGCTGATGAAGTAAAGGATTATTAAAGGAACAGGATGACCATGGGGATCATCGTTAATTCTCTGAAACAGAATCCTCCCTTTTCACCTGCCAAACACATGCCCACTCCTCCTCTCTGGGGATAATAAAAACTAACCAGCGAACTGACAGAGGGCCTGACCCCCCCATCCACATCGACCACACACACAAAAAAACCGAACCCTCCAGCTACTAATTATAATGCTAACTTGAAAAATTCCCTGCATTTTAAACAATGGAAAAATGGTGGTGGGATGATACTTAGAAGAATGGCTTCTTGTCAGTCTCCACTAACAAAAATCGGCAAAACCAAGTCAGCTACGCCTCAGCATAGTTATGTCTGTGGCAGCCATCTTGGGTTTCAAGGCACATACAAACGTTGTCGCAATTATGATGAAATGCTGAACCCCTGCAAATAATTTTCAATGTACTTTTTATTTGAAAAGCTCTGTGACATACTTCTTGGAACAAGCCAGTAACCTGTGCCCACCCATACGGGAGTACATAGAACCATGGTGGATTTCCAGCTGAAGAAGTTAAGGATTATTAAAGGAACGGGATGACCATGGGGATCATCGTTAATTCTCTGAAACAGAATCCGCCCTTTTCACCTGCCAAACACATGCCCACTTCTCCTCTCTGGGGATAATAAAAACTAACCAGCGAACTGACAGAGGGCCTGACCCCCCCCATCCACATCGACCACAACAAAAAAAAACCGTACCCTCCAGCTACTAATTATAATGCTAACTTGCAAAATTTCCCTGCATTTTAAAACAATGGAAAAATGGTGGTGGGATGATACTTAGAAGAATGGCTTCTTGTCAGTCTCCACTGACAAAAATAGGCAACACCAAGTCAGCTACGCCTCACCATAGTTATGTCCGTAGCAGCCATATTTGGTTTCAGTAGGCACATACACACGTTATCACAATTATGGTGAAACGCTGAAAACCTGCAAAGGATTTTCAACATACTGGTTAATTGAAAAGCTCTAAGGTATACTTCTTGGAACAAGCCAGTTTCCTGTGCCCACGCATAGAGAAGTATATAGAACCATGGTGGATTCCCAGCTCATGAAGCAAAGGATTCTTAAAGGAACGGGATTACCATGCGAATCCTGTTTAAATCTCTGAAACAGAATCCGCACTTTTCACCTGCCAAACACTTGCCCACTTCTACTCTCTGGGGATAATAAAAACTAACCAGCGAACTGACGGAGGGCCTGACCCCCCCATCCACATCGACCACACACACAAAAAAAACCGTACCCTCCAGCTACTAATTATAATGATTACTTGCAAAATTTCCCTGCATTTTAAAACAAAGGAAAAATGGTGGTGGGATGATACTTAGAAGAATGGCTTCTTGTCAGTCCTCACTAACAAAAATAGGCAACACCAATCAGCTACTCCTCAGCATAGTTATGTCCGTCGCAGCCTTCTTGAGTTTCAGGAGGCACAAAGAAACGTTATCACAATTATGGTGAAACCGTGAACACCTGCAAATAATTTTCAAGGTAGTGGTTAATTGAAAAGCTCTGTGGCATACTTCTTGGAACAAGCCAGTTACCTGTGCCCACACATAGAGGAGTATATAGAACCATGGTGGATTCCCAGCTGATGAAGCAAAGATTCTTAAAGGAATGAGATGACCATGCGGATCCTGTTTAATTCTCTGAAACAAAATCCGCACTTTTCACCTGCCAAACACATGCCCACTACTCTTCTCTGGTGATAATAAAAACAAACCAGCGATCTGACAGAGGGCCTGAACACCCATCCTGACCGACCCCACAAAAAAAAAAGTACCCTCCAGCTACTATTATAATGTCAATTTGCAAAATTTCCCTGCATTTTTAAACAATGGAGAAATGATGGTGGGATGATACTTAGAAGAATGGCTTCTTGTCAGTCTCCACTGACAAAAATAGGTAACACCAAGTCAGCTACGCCTCAGCATAGTTATGTCCGTAGCAGCCATATTTGGTTTCAGTAGGCACATACACACGTTATCACAATTATGGTGAAACGCTGAGAACCTGCAAAGGATTTTCAACATACTGGTTAATTGAAAAGCTCTGAGGCATACTTCTTGGAACAAGCCAGTTTCCTGTGCCCACGCATAGAGAAGTATATAGAACCATGGTGGATTCCCAGCTCATGAAGCAAAGGATTCTTAAAGGAACGGGATGACCATGCGGATCCTTTTTAATTCTATGAAACAGATCCGCAGTTTTCACCTGCCATACTAATACCCACTTCTCCTCTCTGGGGATAATAAAAACAAACCAGCGAAGTGACAGAGGGCCTGACCAATCCACACCGACCCCACAGGAAACAAAAAAAAAAAACACCGTAGCCTCCAGCTACTAATTATAATGCTAACTTGCAAAATTTTCCTGCATTTTTAAACAATGGAAAAATGATGGTGAGATGATACTTAGAAGAATGGATTCTTGTCGCTCTCCACTAACAAAAATAGGCAACACCAAGTCAGCTACTCCGCAGCATCGTTATGTCCGTCGCAGCCTTCTTGAGTTTCAGGAGGCACAAACAAACGTTATCACAATTATGGTGAAACGCTGAACACCTGCAAATAATTTTCAACGTAGTGGTTAATTGAAAAGCTCTGCGGCATACTTCTTGGAACAAGCCAGTTACCTGTTCCCACGCAAAGAGGAGTATATAGAACCATGGTGGATTTCCAGCTGATGAAGTAAACGATTATTAAAGGAACGGGATGACCATGGGGATCATCGTTAATTCTCTGAAACAGAATCCGCCCTTTTCATCTGCCAAACACATGCCCACTTCTCCTCTGGGGATAATAAAAACTAACCAGCTAACTGACAGAGGACCTGACCCCCCCATCCACATCGACCACACACAAAAAATAAACCGTACCCTCCAGCTACTAATTATAATGCTAACTTCCAAAATTTCCCTTCATTTTTAACAAACGGAAAAATGATGGCGGCATGATACTTAGAAGAATGGCTTCTTGTCAGTCTCCACTAACAAAAATCGGTAAAACCAAGTCAGCTACGCCTCAGCATAGTTATGTCTGTGGCAGCCATCTTGGGTTTCAAGGCACATACAAACGTTGTCGATATTATGATGAAACGCTGAACACCTGCAAATAATTTTCAATGTACTTTTTATTTGAAAAGCTCTGTGCCATACTTCTTGGAACAAGCCAGTTACCTGTGCTCACCCATACGGGAGTATATAGTACCATGGTGGTTTCCCAGCTGATGAAGCAAAGGATTCTTAAAGGAAGCGGATGACCATGCGGATCCTGTTTAATTCTTTGAAACAGAATCCGCACTTTTCACCTGCCAACAACATGCCCACTTCTCCTCTCTGGGGATAATAAAAACAAACCAGCGAACATCTAGAGGGCCTTGCACCCCCATCCACACCGACCTCACAAAAAAAAAAAAAAGTACCCTCCAGCTACTAATTATAATACTAACTTGCAAAATTTCCCTGCATTTTAAAACAATGGAAAAATGGTGGTGGGATGATACTTAGAAGAATGGCTTCTTGTCAGTCTCCACTGACAAAAATAGGCAACACCAAGTCAGCTACGCCTCAGCATAGTTATGTCCGTAGCAGCCATATTTGGTTTCAGTAGGCACATACACACGTTATCACAATTATGGTGAAACGCTGAAAACCTGCAAAGGATTTTCAACATACTGGTTAATTGAAAATCTCTGAGGCATACTTCTTGGAACAAGCCAGTTTCCTGTGCCCACGCATAGAGAAGTATATAGAACCATGGTGGATTCCCAGCTCATGAAGCAAATGATTCTTAAAGGAACGGGATTACCATGCGGATCCTGTTTATTTCTCTGAAACAGATCCGCAGTTTTCAACTGCCATACTAATACCCACTTCTCCTCTCTGGGGATAATAAAAACAAACCAGCGAACTGACAGAGGGCCTGACCAACACATCCACACCGACCCCACAGGAAAAAAAAAAACAAAACACCGTAGCCTCCAGCTACTAATTATAATGCTAACTTGCAAAATTTTCCTGCATTTTTAAACAATGGAAAAATGATGGTGAGATGATACTTAGAAGAATGGATTCTTGTCAGTCTCCACTAACAAAAATAGGCAAAACCAAGTCAGCTACGCCTCAGCATAGTTATGTTCGTGGCAGCCATCTTGGGTTTCAGGAGGCACAAACAAACGTTATCACAATTATGGTGAAACGCTGAACACCTGCAAATAATTTTCAACGTAGTGGTTAATTGAAAAGCTCTGCGGCATACTTCTTGGAACAAGCCAGTTACCTGTTCCCACGCAAAGAGGAGTATATAGAACCATGGTGGATTTCCAGCTGATGAAGTAAAGGATTATTAAAGGAACGGGATGACCATGGGGATCATCGTTAATTCTCTGAAACAGAATCCGCCCTTTTCACCTGCCAAACACATGCCCACTTCTCCTCTCTGGCGATAATAAAAACTAACCAGCGAACTGACAGAGGGCCTCACCCCCCCCATCCACATCGACCACACACAAAAAAAAAAACCGTACCCTCCAGCTACTAATTATAATGCTAAGTTCCAAAATTTCCCTTCATTTTTAACAAACGGAAAAATGATGGCGGCATGATACTTAGAAGAATGGCTTCTTGTCAGTCTCCGCTAACAAAAATCGGCAAAACCAAGTCAGCTACGCCTCGGCATAGTTATGTCTGTGGCAACCATCTTGGGTTTCAAGGCACATACAAACGTTGTCGCAATTATGATGAAACGCTGAACACCTGCAAATAATTTTCAATGTACTTTTTATTTGAAAACCTCTGTGGCATACTTCTTGGAACAAGCCAGTCACCTGTGCCCACCCATACGGGAGTATATAGAACCATGGTGGTTTCCCAGCTGATGAAGCAAAGGATTTTTAAAGGATGCGGATGACCATGCGGATCCTGTTTAATTCTTTGAAACAGAATCCGCACTTTTCACCTGCCAACAACATGCCCACTTCTCCTCTCTGGGGATAATAAAAACAAACCAGTGAACATCTAGAGGGCCTTGCACCCCCATCCACACCGACACCACAAAAAAAAAAAAAAGTACCCTCCAGCTACTAATTATAATGCTAACTTGCACAATTTCCCTGCATTTTTAAACAATGGAAAAATCATGGTGGGATTATACTTAAAAGAATGGCTTCTTGTCAGTCTCCACTGACAAAAATAGGAAACACCAAGTGAGCTACGCCTCAGCATAGTTATGTCCGTGGCAGTCGTCTTGGGTTTCAGCAGGCACATACAAACCTTATCACAATTATGGTGAAACGCTGAAAACCTGCAAATAATTTTCAACGTAGTGGTTAATTGAAAAGCTCTGCGGCATACTTCTTGGAACAAGCCAGGTACCTGTGCCCACGCATAGAGGAGTATATAGAACCATGGTGGATTCCCAGCTGATGAAGCAAAGGATTCTTTTTTTTTTTTTTTTTTTTTTTTTTTTTTTTTTGTTGAGACAGAGTCTCAATTTGTTGCCCAGGCTAGAGTGAGTGCCGTGGCGTCAGCTTAGTTCACAGCAACCTCAGACTCCTCGGCTTAAACGATCCTACTGCCTCAGCCTCCCGAGTAGCTGGGACTACAGGCATGCGCCACTATGCCCGGCTAATTTTTTCTATATAGGTTTTTAGTTGTCCATATAATGTCGTTCTATTTTTAGTAGAGACGGGGTCTCGCTCTTGCTCAGGCTGGTCTCGAACTCCTGACCTCGAGCGATCCACCCGCCTCGGCCTCCCAGAGTGCTAGGATTACAGGTGTGAGCCACCGCGCCCTTCCAGGATTCTTAAAGGAACGGGATGACCATGTGAATGCTGTTTAATTCTCTGAAAGAGTATCCGCACTTTTCAGCTGCCATCAAATGCCGAGTTCCCCTCTCTGGGGATAATAAAAACAAACCAGCAAATTTATAGAGGGCCTGACCCCCCCAGCGACACCGACCCGACAGAAAAAAAAAAAATAACGTACCCTCCAGCTACTAATTATGAAGCTAACTTGCAAAATTTCCCTGCATTTTTTAACAATGGAAAAATGACGGTGGGCTTATACTTAGAATGGCTTCTTGTTAGTCTCCGCTGACAAAAATAGGCAACACCAAGTCGGCTACACCTCAGCATAGTTATGTCCGTGGCAGCCATCTTGGGTTTCAGGAGGCACATACAAACGTTATTACAATTAGGGTGAAATGCTGAAAACCTGCAAATAATTTTCAACGTACTGGTTAATTGAAAAGCTCTGCGGCATACTTCTTGGAACAAGCCAGTTACCTGTGCCAACGCATAGAGGAGTATATAGAACCATGGTGGATTCCCAGCTGATGAAGCAAAGGATTCTTAAAGGAATGGGATGACCATGTGGATCCTGTTTAATTCTCTGAAATAGAATCCACACTTTTCACCTGCCAAACACATGCCCACTTGTCCTCTCTGGGGATAATAAAAGAAAACCAGCGAACTCACAGAGGGCCTGAAACGCCCATCCACTCCTACCCCACAAAAAAAGAAAAAAAAATACGTACCCTACATCTAATTATAATACTAACTTGCAAAATTTCCCTCTATTTTTACGCAATGGAAAAATGATGGTGGGATGATACTTAGAAGAATGTCTTCTTGTCAGTCTCCACTAACAAAAATAGGCATCAACAAGTCAGCTTTGCCTCAGCATATTTATATCCGTGGCAGCCATCTTGGGTTTAAGGAGGCACATTCAAACGTTATCACAATTACGGTTAAACATGCTAAAAACCTGACAATTCTAAAAGTACTGGTTAATTCAAAAGCTCTGTCGCATACTTCTTGGAACAAGCCAGTTACCTGTGCCCATGCAAAGAGAGGTCTAGAGAACCATGGTGGATTCCCAGGTGATGAATCAAAGGATTCTTAAAGGAACAGGCTCAAAAGTGCAAATCCTGTTTCAGTCTAAGTGTGAAACAGGATCCGCACATTTTGCCTGCAACACACATTCGCCCTTCTCATCTCTAGGGATAACAAAAACAGCCCATCGGATTTACAGATGCCCTGCCCCCGGCCCCCACCACCCCACACAAAATAGTCTGCTCCAGCGACTCGTCCTTATGCTATCTGGTGAAAGGTCATAAGCCTTTTAAAAAACTGGAGATAGGATGGTAGAATTATACCTAAAAGACTGGCTTATTGCCAGATTCCCATACCAAGTATTGGCAACAGCAAGTGACGTAGGCCTCAGCATAGGTTTGTCCATGGCAGCCATCTTGGGTTTAAGGAGACACAGATGAACCTTATAACAATTATAATAAAAGGTGCTGCGAAAGCTGTTAAATAATTCTCATGGTAGTGGTTATTTCAAAAGCTCTGCGGCATACTTCTTTGAACTAGCCAGTTAACTGGGCCCACGCATAGTGCGGTGTAGAGAACTATGGTGGATTCCCAGCTGATGAAGCAAAGGATTCTTAAAGGAACAGGATGAACATGCGGATCCTGTTTCATACTCTGAAACAGGATCTGCACTTTTCACCTGCCAAACACATGCCCACTTCTCCTCTCTGGGGATAATAAAAAGAAACCACAGAACTGGCGGAGGGCTTGCCGCACCAGCCCCCAGACCCCACATAAAAACTTCCCGTCCAGCGACTCCTTGTTATTCTAACTGCCAAAAGGTGCTCTGACTTTTAAAATAGTGGAGAAGGATGGTGAAATGATACTTAAAAGAATGTATTCTTTCCAGTCTCCAGTACCAAGGATCGGCCACACAAAGTGAGCTCGGCCTCAGCATAGTTTTGTCCATGGCAGCCATCTCGAGACGAACCTTATGACAATTATGATGAAAGGTGCTGCAAAACCTGGCAAATAATTCTCAACGTAGTGGTTTTTTCAAAAGCTCTGTGGAATACTTCTTGGAACCCGGCAGTTTTCTGGGCCCACGCATAGAGGGGTCTAGAGAACCATGATGGATTCCCAGGTGATGAATCAAAGGATTCTTAAAGGAACAGGCTGAAAAGTGCGGATCCTGTTTCAGTCTGAGACTGAAACACTATATGCACTTTTTGCCTGCAACACACATGCCCACTTCTCCTCTCTAGGGATAATAAAAACAATCAATCGGATTGACAGATGTCCTCCCCCGCCCCCCAACACTGTACACAAAAAGGTCCCCTCCAGCGACTCATCCTTATGCTATCTGGCGAAAGGTCCTCTGCGTTTTAAAATAATGAAGATAGGATGGTGGAATTATACTTAAAATACTGGCCTTTTGCCAGACTCCCATACCAATTATTGGCAACAGGAAGTGACCTAGGTGTCAGCATAGGTTTGTCCGTGGCTGCCATCTAGGGTTTTAGGAAGCACAGATGAACCTTATCAAAATTATGGTAAAAGTGCTGGAAAAGCTGGCAAATAATTTCCATAGTAGTGGTTATTTCAAAAGCTCTGAGGAAAACTTCTTGGAACCAGGCAGTTTTCTGTGTGCACTAAAAGAGGGGTCTAGAGAACCATGGTGGATTCCCAGCTGATGAAGCAAAGGATTCTTAATGGAACGGGGTGAAAAGTGCAGATCCTGTGTCTGTCTAAGACTGAAACAGGACGCACACTTTTCACCTGCCACACACATGCCCACTTTTCCTCTCTGGGGATAATAAAAACAAACCAGCGAACTGACAAAGGGCCTGCCCCCCTTCCACCCACGCAGATCCCCCCCCAAAAAATTCCCCTCCAGCTACTAATTATTATGCTAACTTGCAAAATTTCCCTGCATTTTTAAACAATGGAGAAAGGACGGTGGAGTGATACTTAGAAGAATGGCTTCTTGTCAGTCTCCACTAACAAAAATAGGCAACACCAAGTCAGCTACGCCTCAGCATAGTTATGCCCGTGGCAGCCATGTTGGGTTTAAGGAGGCACATACAAACTTTATCATAATTATGGTGAAACGTGCTGAAAACCCGGCAAATAATTCTCAACGTACTGTTTAATTCAAAAGCTCTGTGGCATACTTCTTGGAAGAAGCCAGTTACCTGGGCCCACGCATAGAGGGGTCTAGAGAACCATGGTGGATTCCAAGGTGATGAATCTAAGGATTCTTAAAGGAACAGGCTGAAAAGTGCAGATCCTGACTGAAACAGGATTCTGACTTTTTGCCTGCAACACACATGCCCACTTCTCCTCTCTAGGGATAACAAAAACAACCCATCGGATTGACAGATGGCCTGCCCCCGCCCCCCACCACCCCACACAAAATCGTGCCCTCCAGCGACTGATCCTTATGCTATCTGGCAATACGTCCTCTGCCTTTTAAAATAATGGAGATAGAATGGTGGAATTATACCTAAAAGACTGGCTTATTGCCAGACTCCCATACCAAGTATTCGCAACAGCAAGTCACCTAGGCCTCAGCACACGTTTGTCCCTGGCAGCCATCTTGGGTTTAAGGAGGCACAGATGAACCTTATCACAATTATGGTGAAAGGTGCTGCAAAAGCGGTCAAGTAATTCTCATGGTAGTGGTTACTTGAAAAGCTCTGCGGCATAATTCTTTGAACTAGCCAGTTAACTGGGCCCACGCATAGAGCAGTCTAGAGGCCCATGGTGGATTCCCAGCTGATGAAGCAAGGGATTCTTAATGGAACGGGGTGAAAAGTGCGGTTTCTGTTTCAGTCTAAGACAGAAACGGGATCCGAACTTTTCACCTGCCACACACATGCCCACTTCTCCGGTCTGGGGAAAATAAAAACAATCCAGCGAACTGACAGAGGGCCTGCGCCCCCCCACCCACACCGACCCCACAAATAAAAATGTCCCCTCCAGCTACTAATTATTATGCTAACTTGCAAAGGTTTCCGTGCATTTTAAAATAATGGGGAAAGTATGGTGGAATGATACTTAAAAGAATGGCCTCCTTCCAGCCTCCAGTAACAAGTGTCGTGAAATCCAAGTGACCTAGGCCTCAGCATAGTTTTCTCCGTGGCAGCCATCTTGTGTTTAAGGAGGCACAGACGATCCTTATCACAATTATGGTGATATGTGCTGCAGAAACTGGCAAATAATTCTACACGTAGTGTTTATCTCAAAAGCTGTGCAGCATACATCTTGGTACAGGCCAGTTCATGGGCCCATGCATGGAGGGTTCTAAGGAACCATGGTGGATTCCCAGCTGATGAATCAAAGGATTTTTAATGGAACCAGCTGAAAAGTGCGGATACTGTTTCAGTCTAACTGAAACAGGATCCGCACATTTCACCTGCCACAAATATATCCACTTCCCTGTCTGGGCATAATAAACACAAACAACCAGACTGACAGAGGGACTGTCCCCCAAACCACCCTGATCCCACCCAAAAACATCCCCTCCGTTGACTCATCCTTATGCTAACTGCCAAAAGTTGCTCACCTTTTAATATAAGGGAGAAAGGATGGTGCAATGATAATTAAAACACTGGATTCTTGTCAGACTCCCGTACCAAGTATTGGCAACACCAAGCGAGAGAACCCTCAGTATAGGTTTGTCCGTGGAAGCCATCTAGGGTTTAAGGAAGCACAAATGAACCTTATCAAAATTATGGTAAAAGTGCTGGAAAAGCTGGCAAATAATTTCCATGGTAGTGGTTATTTCAAATGCTCTGTGGCATACTTCTTTGAACTAGCCTGTTAAGTGGGCCCACACATAGTGGGGTGTAGAGAACTATGGTGGATTCCCAGCTGATGAAGCAAAGGATTCTTAAAGGAACAGGATGAAAAGTGCCGATCCTGTATCAGTCTAAGACTGAAACAGGATCCACACTTTTCACTTGCCACACACATGTCCACTTCTCCTCTCCGGGGATAATAAAAACAAACCACTGGACTGACAGAGGGCCTGGCTCTGCCTCTCCCACCCCACACAAAAACGTTTCCTCCAGCGACTCATCCTTAAGCTAAATGGCAATAGGTGCTCTGCCTTTTAAAATAGTTGTGAAAGGAAGGTGGAATGATACTTAAAGGAATGGCTTCTTGCCACGGACCAGTACCAATTATCGGCAACTCCAAGGGAGATTGGCCTAACCGTAGTTTTTTCTGTGGAAGCCAGCTTGGGTTTCAGGATGCACTGCCTAACCTTTTCACAATCATTGTGAAAGTTGCTGCAAAAACTGGCAAATAATACTCAATGTAGTGGTTATTTCCAAAGCTCTGCGGCATACTTCTTGGAACTAGCCAGTTACCTGGGCCCACGCTCAGGGAGGTCTAGAGAACCATGGTGGATTCCCAACTGATGAATTAAAGGATTCCAAAAGGAACAGGCTCAAAAGCGGAGATACTGTTTCAGACTGAAACAGGATCCAAAGTTTTCACCTGCCACATACATGCCCGCTTCTCCTCTCTGGGAATAATAAAAACAAACCACCGGACTGACAGAGGGCCTGCCCTCCCACACACACCCAACCCCACACAAAAAGCCGCTCCAGTGACTCATCTTTATGCTAACTGGCTAAAGGTGCACTGCCTTTTAAAATAATGGAGAAAAGACGGTGGAATTGTACTTAAAAAAAATGGCTTCTTGCCAGGCTCCAGTAAAATGTATCGGTACACCAAGGGAGCTAGGCCTCAGCATAGTTTTGTCCGTGGCAGCCTGCTTGGGTTTAAGGAGGCACAGATGAACCTTATCACAATTATGGTCAAAGGTGCTGCAAAAACTGGCAAACAATTCTCAACGTAGTGGTTATTTCAAAAGCTCTACGGCATACATCTTGGAACTAGCCAGTTACCTGGGCCCACACATAGAGGGGTCTCGACAGCCATGGTGGATTCCCAGCTGATGAATCAAAGGATTCGTAAAGGAACTGGCTGAAAAGTGCGGATCCTGTTTCAGTCTAAGACTGAAACAGGATCCGTACTTTTCACCTGCCACACACATGCCCACCTCTCCTCTTTGGGCATAATAAAGACAAACCACCAGACAGACAGAGAGCCTTCCCCTCAACGCACCACCCGACCCCACTCAAAAACGTCCCCTCCAGCAACTCATTCTTATGATAACTGGAAAAAGGTGTTCTGCCTTTTAAAATGATGGAGAAAGGATGGTGGAATGACTCTTAATAGCATGGCTTCTTGCCAGGCTCCAGTACCAACTATCGGCAACACCAAGTGAACTAGGCCTCAGCATAGTTTTGTCCGCCCCAGCCATCTTGGGTTGAAGGAGGCACGGACGAACCTTATCACAATTATGGTGAAAGGTGGTGCAAAAACTAGCAAATAATTCTCAACGTAGTGGTTATTTCAAAAGCTCTGTGGCATACTTCTTGGAACTAGCCAGTTACCTGGGCCCACGCATAGAAGTCTTTAAAGAACCATGGTGTATTCCCAGCTGATGAATCAAACGATTCTTTTTTGTTTGTTTGTTTGTTTGTTAGCTCATTATGGGGGTACAAAAGATCAGGCTATATACATTGCCCATGCCTCCCCTTTCCCCCGATTCTGAGCTTCAATTTTGTCCATTCCCTAGTCAGTGCACATCACATTCATCATGTAGGTGTGCACCCCTCCTCTCCCCCACCCCATCCCCCCCAGTTAGAACTTGAAGGGTGTCCATTCCCCAGGCAGTGCACATCACATTCATCAAGTAGGTATACACCCATCCCTTCCACCCGGCCCCAACCTCTGTCCGATACCCAATTGGTGTTGTTCCCAAATGTGCACTCAGGGAAACCAATTTGCTGGTGAGTACATGTGGTGCTTATTTTTCCATTCTTGGGATACTTCACTTAATAGAATGGGATCCAGCTCTCTCCAGGAGAACCAAAGAGATGCCATATCGCCATTATTTCTAATAGCTGAGTAATATTCCATGGTATACATATACCACATTTTGCTAATCCATTCATGAATTGATGGGCATTTGGGTTGTTTCCACATCTTTGTGATTGTGAATTGTGCTGCTATAATCATTCAGGTGCAGGTGTCTTTTTTATAGAATGACTTTTGTTCTTCTGGGTAGATGTCCAATAATGGAATTGCTGGATCGAATGGTAGGTCTACTTGAATCTGTTTAAGGTATCTCCACATTGCTTTCCACAGGGGCTGCACTAGTTTACAGTCCCACCAGCAGTGTATGAATGTACCTATCTCCCCACACCCACACCAACATGTATAGTTTTGGGACTTTTTGATAAAGGCCATTCCCACTGGAGTTAAGTGATATCTCATTGTGGTTTTGATTTGCATTTCCCTGATGATTAGAGATGTTGAACACTTTTTCATATGTTTGTTAGCCATTTTTATATCTTCTTTTGAAAAATTTCTATTTATGTCCTTTGCCCACTTTTTGATAGGGTTGTTTGATTTTTTCTTACTGATTTTCCTGAGTTCTAAATAGATTCTTGTTATCAGTCCTTTATCTGATGTGTAGTATGCGAAAATTTTTTCCCATTCTGTAGGTTGTCCATTTACTCTCGTGACTGTTTCTTTGGCTGTGCAGAAGCTTTTTAATTTGATCAGGTCCCATTTATTTATTTTTGTTGTTGCTGTGATTGCTTTAGGGGTCTTCTTCATAAATTCTTTGCCTAGGCCAATGTCTGTAAGAGTCTTTCCTACATTTTCTTCTAGAATTCTAATAGTTTCTGACCTTAGGTTTAAGTCTGTTAACCACTGTGATTTGATTTTTGTGAGGGGTGAGAGTTATGTGTCCTGTTTTAGTCTTCTACATGTGGATATCCAGTTTTCCCAGCACCATTTATTAAATAAGGAATCTTTTCCCCAGAGTATGTTTTTGTCTGCTTTGTCAAAGATTAGATGGCTATATGAGGATGGTTTTATATTGGGATTTTCTGTTCTGTTCCACTGGTCTGTGTCCCTGCACTTGTGCCAGTACCAGGCTGTTTTAAGAACCACAGCCTTGTAGTATAGTTTGAAGTCTGGCAAATTAATACTTCCCATTTTGTTTTTGTTGTTTAAGATTGCTTTTGCTAAACGGGGTCTTCCCTGGTTCCATACAAAGCGTAAAATTATTTTTCCTATGTCTGTGAAAAAAGATGTTGGTAATTTAATAAGGATTGCATTGAATCTGTAGATAACTTTGGGCAGTATAGACATTTTAACAATGTTGATTCTACCGATCCATGAGCATGGTATGGTTTTCCACCTATTTACATGTTCTGCAATTTCCTTCCTCAGTGTTTCATAGTTCTCCCTATAGAGGTCCTTTACCTCCTTAGTTAAATAAATTCCTAGGTATTTTATTTTCTTTGTTGCTATTTTGAAGGGTATTGAGTCCTTAATTTGGTTTTCCATTTGACTGTTATTGGCATATATGAATGCCTCTGATTTGTGTGTATTGATTTTGTATCCTGAGACTTTACTGAATTCATTGATCAGTTCCAGGAGTCTCTTGGTTGAAACCTTGGGGTTTTCTAGATATAACATCATATCATCAGCAAAGAGTGAGAGTTTGATCTCTTCTGTCCCTATTTCAACTCCCTTGATTCTGCTCTCTTGCCTGATAGCTCTTGCAAGGACTTCCAATACTATGTAGAAAAGTAATGGGGACAGTGGTAAGCCTTGTCTGGTTCCAGTTTGAAGTGGGAATGCTTTCAGTTTTTCCCCATTCAGTATGATGTTGGCTGAGGGTTTGTCGTATATGGCTTGTATCATTTTTATATAGGCCCCATCTATGCCTATTTTGTTAAGTGTTCTTATCATAAAAGGGTGTTGAATTTTGTCAAATGCTTTCTCTGCATCTATTGAGAGGATCATCTGATCTTTATTTTTGCTTCTATTTATGTGATGAATTACATTCCCATATGTCAAACCATCCCTGCATCTCTGGGATGAAGCCCACTTGGTCGTGATGGATTATTTTTTTGATAAGCACTTGGATTCGATTTGTTAGAATTTTATTGAGAATTTTTGCATCTATATTCATAAGAGAAATTGGTCTATAGTTCTCTGTTTTAGTTGCATCCTTTCCTGGATTTGGTATCAGGATTATGTTGGCTTGGTAAAAAGTGTTGGGGAGAATCCCATCCTTCTCTATATTGGAGAATAGTTTATGTACGATGGGCACCAGTTCTTCTTTGTAGGTATGGTAGAATTCAGGTGTGAACCCATCTGGTCCAGGGCTTTTCTTTTTGGGAAGGTTTTTTATTGCTGTTTCAATTTCAGATCTAGATATCGGTCTATTCAGGAATTCTATTTCTTCCTGGTTGAGCCTGGGAAGGCTGTGTGTTTATAAGAATTTGTCCATTTCCTCCAGGTTTTCTAATTTGTGTGCATAAAGATTTTTGTAGAATTCATAGATGATATCATGTATCTCTGTGGCATCAGTCGTGATTACTCCTTTCGTGTTCCTGATCGAGGTTATAAGAGATTTTTCTTTTCTGCTCTTGGTTAGTTTAGCCAGAAGTGTGTCAATTTTGTTTATTTTTTCAAAGAACCAACTTTTGGTTTTATTAATCTCCGTTATGGTTTGGTTTAATCTCCCTTATGCTCCCTTATGGTCCTTTTCATTTAGTTCTGATTTAATCTTAATAATTTCCTTCTGCTGGGTTTGGGTTTGGTCTCTTCTTTCTTCTCCAGCTCTTTGAGTCTATTCATTAGATTGTCTATTTGTAAGTTTTCTGTCTTTTTGGTATAGGCATTTATGGAAATAAATTTTCCTCTCAGGACTGCTTTAGCTGTGTCCCACAGATTTTGATAAGTTGTATCTCCTTTGTCGTTTAATTCAAAGAATCTTTTGATTTCTGACTTGATTTCTTCATTTATAAAATGATTGTTCAGGAGAAGGTTATTTAGCTTCCATGACTTTGAGTAGAAATGAGGATTTCTGTTAGGGTTCATTGTTACTTTTATTCCACTGTGATCCGAGAAGCTGCATGGTATTATTTCTATATTTTTAAATTTTTTAAGACATTCTTTATGTCCTAAGATATGGTCAATCTTGGAGAATGTCCCATGAGCTGATGAGAAGAACTTATATTCAGTGGTATTTGGGTAGAATGTCCTGTAGATGTCAGTCAGGCCCATTTGTTCTAGCATTCTATTTACGTCCAATATTTCTTTGTTTATTTTTTGTTTGGAGGATCTGTCTTGAACTGTCAGTGGCGTGTTAAAATCTCTGGCTACTAAAGTGTTGTTATCTATCATTTGGTTCAGATCAAGTAGGGTTTGCTTTATGAATCTGGGTGCACCTAGATCGGGTGCATATATGTTAAGTATAGTTATGTCTTCTTGTTGAATTGTACCCTTCACCAGTATATAGTAACCATCTTTGTCTTTCTTTACTTTTGTTGACTTAAAAACTACGTTATCGGAGATTAGAACTGCCACGCCAGCTTTCTTTTGGGTTCCATTTGCTTGGAATATTGATTTCCACCCTTTTATTTTCAGTCTAAATGCATCCTTGCAGGTTAGATGAGTTTCCTGAAGACAGCAGATACTTGGCTTATATCTTTTTTATCCATTGGGCCAGTCCATGTCTCTTGAGTGGGGAATTCAATCCATTCACATTTAATGAGAGAACTGATAAGCGAGACAGATTGCTGTTCCTCATGTTGGGTTGAATTTCATTGATCTGTTTTCTCTCTTGAGCCATTATGATAACTGTGTTTTCATATTTATCTCTTGATTAGTGTTACATTCGAGGGTCCTTCTTGTGCTGGACCACGTGTAACTCTGTTTTGAATACTTCTTGGAAAGCTGCTCTTGTCTTGGTGAATTCTCTGAGTTTTTGTTTATCTGAGAATGTCTTAATTTCACCTTCATATATAAAACTGAGCTTATCTGGGTACAGGATTCTAGGCTGGGCATTATTCTGTTTCAGAAGAGTGAGAATGGGGCTCCAATCTCTTCTTGCTTGTAAGGTTTCAGTTGAGAAATCTGGCGTGATTCGGATGGGCTTTCCTTTGTATGTTACTTGTTTCTTTCTCCTTACAGATTGAAGAAGGGCCTCGTTAGTGGATATTTTGGTCAGTCTGATAACTACATGACGTGGTGTCTTCCTATTTGGTATGAATCTCTCAGAGGTTCTTTGAGCTTCTTGAACCTGTGTATCTAGAGATTTGGCAAGGCCTGGGAAATTTTCCTCAATTATATCTTCAGATACTTTATTCAACCCTTGCTTATTGTCTTCTTCACCCTCAGGAATGCCGATAACTCTCACGTTAGGCTTCTTCACATAATCCCACATTTCTTGTAGACTATGATTATTTCTCATGTTTCTTTGTTTTAACTCTGTGACTGCCTTATTTAATTGGAAAGTGTTATCTTCGATCTCTGAGATTCTTTCTTCTGTTTGATCTACCCTGCTCTTGAGACTTTCCACTGTGTTTTGTAGCTCCTTGAATAAATTTTTCATTTCCAGGAGTTCAGTTTGATTTTTCTTCAGTATTTCAATTTCTTTGGTGAATTTTTCTTCCAAGTCCTGGATCTTTTTTGTGGTTTCTTTGTGTTGATTATCCATTTTTTCTTGCATAATGTTCAGCGTATTTATGATCCATGTTTGAAATTCTTCCTGTGACATGTTGCTATTTGGAATCTGCTCTGTGTTAATTGGTGGAGAACTAGTAATCCTCTTTGAGGGCATGGTTTCAGCTTGATTCTTTATACTCCTAGAGTTCCTTCGCTGAGCCCTTCCCATCTGAATGAATCCTTAAGATCCCTTCTTTCAGCTTTAGTCTGGATAGGGGCACACTGTGAGTGCCAGGTAAGCTGCCTCCTCTGTCACTAGGGGGAGCCCTTCACATATTGTTCAGGATTTTGCTAGCTCCGCTGGGGGGGCTGCCCCTCTTCCTCTCCCGAGGTGGCTTCTGTCTCTCTCTGTGAGAAAGACAGTGGATAGGGAGAGTGGAGCGGTGCCCTCATTCGCCCAATGCCCCAGCCACTGCAGTTCCCGCGGGCGATGGTCTGCCCCACCCCAATGTCTGCAAGGTCCACGCTCTACTCTCTCGTGACTGGGGAACCACTCAGTGTTCACACAAAGGTGGAGCTCCTAGTCAGGGTCCGTGGACTAGGGAAGGGAGCCGCCCAGGGAGCCGCCCGGTACCCAATCGCTCCTCAGCGTTTAGGCTGTGGACCCCGACAATGGCGGCCGCCCGTCTGCAGATCACTGTCACTGGGGTTGAATGCTCAGGGACCGGCAGAGGCCAGAGGAGCCGGGGACCGGGAGAATCCAGCCGCCCACCTATACGAGGCAGTTTGGCATCTGCTAGAGCCGGGACCAAAGCAGCCCCACCGCCCGCGTATAGGAGACAGTTGCTAGGTGCGTCAGCTGCGCACAGCACTCCAGGGTCCAAAATGCCTCCTGCCAATGTCTCCTCTCTGCAGAGCCCCACATCTCCCGTGGCGATTCTGCACCGACTTCAGGCAGATCCTCAATTGAGTGGGTGTGGAGGTCAGAGGGGGAACAAGATGCTTTCCTGTGGGGCTGAACCCACCCCACTCTCTGGTGAGGTGGGTACAGCTGTCCCGTGCTCCCTTCTCTATTGGCCATCCCGCACTCTCCAGATTTTGGTGATTTATTTCCCTAATCACCTCAGTCTTTTCTTGCTCTCTCTCTCTGTCCCACGCTGATTCTCCATGGATTCACACCACCGTTCTTGTGGGGAAGTGAACCTCTAGGGTTGTGGGCAGTGGGAGACCCATGCCTTCCACTCCAGGAGCACGAATCCAGGAGGTCACCACCATTCCACCATCATTGAGAATGAATCAAAGGAGTCTTAAAGGAACGGGCTGAAAAGTGCGGATCCTGTTTCAGTCTAAGTCTGAAACAGGATCCGCACTTTTCACCTGCCACACACATGCCCACTTCTCCTCTCTGGGCATAATAAAAACAAACCACTGGACTGACAGAGGGCTTGCCCCCCCACACACACCACACGACCCCACACAAAAACGTCCCCTCCAGTGACTCATTCTTATGCTAACTGGCAAACGGTGCTATGCCTTTTAAAATAATGGAAAAAGGATGGTGGAATGATACTTGAAAGACTGGTTTTATTCCACGCTCCCGTACCAAGTATCGGCAACACCAAGTGAGCTAGGCCTCAGCATAGTTTTTTCCCTGGCAGCCATCTTGGGATTAAGGAGGCAGAGAAGTACCTTGTCACAATTATGGTGAAAGGTGCTGCAAAAACTGGCAAATAATTCTCCACGTAGTGGTTATTTCAAAAGCTCTATGGCATACTTCTTGGAACCAGCTAGTTACCTGGGGCCACGCATAGAGGGTTATAGAGAACCATGGTGGATTCACGGAAGAAGAGTCAAATGATTCTTAAAGGAACGGGCAGAAAATGTGGATCCTGTTTCAGTCTAAGACTAAAACAGGATCCGCACTTTTCACCTGCTGCACACATGCCAACTTCTCCTCTCTGAGGATTAAAAAAAAAAACACTGGACTGGCAGAGCGCCTGCCCCCTCACACACCACCTGACCCCACACAACAACGTGCCCTCCAGCAACTCATTTGCTAACTGGCAAAAGGTGCTCTGCCTTTTAAAACAATGGAAAAAGGTTGGTGGAATGATACTTAAAAGACTGGCTTCTTGCCAGGCTCCAGTACCAAGTATAGGCAATACCAAGTGAGGTAGGCCTCAGCATGGTTTTGTCCATGGCAGCCAGCTTGGTTTAAGGAGGCAGAGACGAACCTTGTCA
>NW_027182818.1:1370000-1462500 GCF_041146395.1 Eulemur rufifrons
AGATTTAGGGTGAGGCTTAACAGTTAGGGTAAAGGTTAAGCGTTAGGGTTAGGGATTAGTGATTAGGGTTTTTGGTTAGTGTTAGGGTTAGCGGTTAGGAGTTAGTGTTTTATGAAGGGGTATGGTTAGAATTAGGATTGGGGTTAGAGTTAGGGTGAGGTATAGGGGTTAGGTTTAGGGGTTAGTTTTAGGGTAAAAGGATAGGATTAGGGTTACGGGTTGGGCTTAGTTTTAGGGTTAAAGTTGACTGCTAGGGTTAGGGATAGGGTTAGGGTTAGGGTTAGGGTTAGGTGTTAGGTTAGTGTCAGGGTTAGGTCCAGTCGTGAGGGTAAGGTTTAGGGTTAGCTTTAAGAGCTAGGGTTAGGTTTAATGGTTAGGATTAGGATTAGGGTTAAGGGTTAGGGTAAAGCTTAGGGGTAATTGTGAAGGATTAGGGTCAAGGGTTAGGGTTTTGTTAGGCATAGCTTTGGGGTTAGAAGTAAGGTTTACTGTCAGTGTTAATGTTGTAGGTTGGGTTACAGTTAGGGTTAGCGGTTTAGAATTAGGGTTAGGGATTAGGTGTCACAGTGATGACTAGGAGATAGGGTTAGAATTGTGGGATAGGGGTTGTTCTCAGGAAATGGGTTATGCATTTACGTTAGGATAAGAGGTTAAAGTTAGGCACACAGTGAGGTTTACGTGTTAAGGGGAGAAATAGGAACAGGGTTGGGTGTTATGTTCAGGGTTAGGGTTATCTGTTAAAGGTATTGTTTATGCTTAGCGCACGGGCCCTGTCTGCATTAGGCGGGCGGGGGGAGTTTAGGGGGCTGGGATTGTACCCGGGAACCCACTCTATCATACTCTGGGTATGGGCCCGTGGGTTTCATGCAGGACACAGTGGTAGAGCCTCCTTTCACGCATGGCATGGGAGGATTGCAGGCTTTCTAAACTCTAAGAAAGCAAGAAGTCTGAGAATTAGATTTAGGGGTAGGATTATGTTTAGGGTTAAGGATGAAGTTTAGTGTTAGGGTGAGGCCTTAGGGTTAGGGATTAGGGTTAGGGTTAAACGTTACTCTTAGGTTTAACGGTTACACTTTGGTTTCGGGTTGAGGTTTACGGTTAGGGTTAAGATGAAGGGTTAGGGTTTGGTACAGGTTTAGGGTTAAGTGTTAGGTTTAGGGTTGAAGATTAGGATTAGAGTTAGGATTAAAGGTTAGCGTGAGAGTTAACGCTTAGGATTAAGGTTAAGAATTAGGGTTTAGGGTTAGGGCTACGGTTAGTTTTAGGGTTAGAGTTATATGCTGTGGTTTGTGTTAGAGGTTAGGGTTAGGTTTACTGGTGACGGTTAGGGTTACGTTTAGGGTTTAGCATTAGGGTTAGGGTTAGGGTTAGGGTTAAGGGATAGGATTAGGGTTAAGTGTTGGGCTTAGGGTTAGGGTTTAGTGTTAGGGTTATCATTAAGGATTAGGGGTAGGGTCAGGGTTAAATGCTTGGTTGCGGGTAATGGTTAGGGTCAGGGTTAAGGTTCACAGATAGGGTTAGTGTTAAGGGTTACGGGTAGGTTTAGGGTTCAGGGTTAGAGTTAGCATTAGGGCTTAAGGTTAGGATTAGGCGGTAGGTTAGATTTAGGGTTAGATCTAGGCGTTAGGGTAAGGGCTAGCGTTAGGGTTAAGAGATAGGGTTAGGTTTAATGCTTAGGATTAGGGTTAGGGTTTGGGGTTAAAGTAAGTGTTAGGGGTTAGGTTTAAGGATCAAAGGTTAGGGTTATTTTTAGCTGGAGTGTTAGGGTTAGGGATAAGGGATCCCATTAGCATTAAGGGTCCTCCTTACTGTAGGGTTAAGGGTTAGGCTTAGAGTTAAAGGTGAAGGTTAGGGTTAGTGTTAAGATTTAGGGTGAGGGTTAACGGTTAGGGTAAAAGTTAAGCGTTAAGGTTAGGGATTAGTGATTAGGGTTTTTGGTTAGTGTTAGGGTTAGCGGTTAGAGTTAGTGTTTTATGAAGGGGTATGGTTAGAATTAGGACTGGGTTTAGAGTTAGGGTGAGGTATAGGGGTTAGGTTTAGGGGTTAGTTTTAGGGTAAAAGGATAGGATTAGGGTTACGGGTTGGGCTTAGGTTTAGGGTTAAAGTTTACTGCTAGGGTTAGGGATAGGGTTCAGGGTTAGCTTTAGGGGTTCTGGTTACGGTTAGGTGTTAGGTTAGTGTCAGGGTTAGGTCTAGTCGTGAGGGTAAGGTTTAGGGTTAGCTTTAAGAGCTAGGGTTAGGTTTAATCATTAGGATTAGGATTAGGGTTAAGGGTTAGGGTAAGGCTTAGGGGTTTGGGTGAAGGGTTAGGGTTTTTGTTAGGCATAGCGTTGGGGTTAGAAGTAAGGGTTACTGTCAGTGTTAGGGTTGTAGGTAGGGTTCCGGTTAGGGTTAGCGGTTTAGAATTAGGGTTAGGGATTAGGTGTTCCAGTGATGACTAGGAGATAGGGTTAGAATTATGGGATAGGGGTTGTTCTCAGGGAATGGGTTATGCATTAACGTTAGGATAAGAGGTTAAAGTTAGGCGCACGGTGAGGTTTACGTGTTAAGGGGAGAAATAGGAACAGGGTTGGGTGTTATGTTCAGGGTTAGGGTTATCTGTTAAAGGTATTGCTTATGCTTAGCGCACGGGCCCTGTCTGCACTAGGAGGGCGGGGGGAGTTTAGGGGGCTGGGATTGTACCCGGGAACCCACTCTATCATACTCTGGGTATGGGCCCGTGGGTTTCATGCAGGACACAGTGGTAGAGCCTCCTTTCACGCATGGCATGGGAGGATTGCAGGCTTTCTAAACTCTAAGAAAGCAAGAAGTCTGAGAATTAGATTTAGGGTTAGGATTATGGTTAGGGTTAAGGATGAAGTTTAGTGTTAGGGTGAGGGCTTAAGGTTAGGGATTAGGGTTAGGGTTAAAGGTTACTCTTAGGTTTAACGGTTACAGTTCGGTTTAGGGTTGAGGTTTACAGTTAGGGTTAAGATGAGGGGTTAGGGTTTGGTAGACGTTTAGGTTTGAAGATTAGGATTAGAGTTAGGATTAAAGGTTAGCGTGAGAGTTAACGCTTAGGTTTAAGGTTAAGTGTTAGGGTTTAGGGTTAAGCTTAGGGTTAGATTTAGGGTTAGAGTTATGTGCTATGGATTGTGTTAGGGGTTAGGGTTAGGTTTACTGTTCACGGTTAGGGTTGGGTTTAGGGGTTAGCATTAGGGTTAGGGATTAGGTATAGGGTAAGGGTCTAGAGTTAATGTTGGGCTTTAGGCTCGGGGCTTAGGTTCAGGGTCAGGGGTTAGCGTTGGTGGTAGGGCTTAGCTTTAGCGGTCAGTTTAAGGGCACAGGACCTGGTTAATCTACGGTGAGAGGGGTGCGGTCGGAGTCACCACGAAAGCACAACATCATTCCCTGGGCCTAGGGACAGGACCTCCATGCAGGACTCAGGCGGAGCCTCATCTCACACATGGCATGGCTGTATTGTAGGCTTGCTTCACTCTGGGAATGGAAGTAGTGTGAGAATTAGGGTTGGGGTTGGGGTTAGGGTTTTTCGTGTTAGGGGTTAGGTTTCGAGTCAGGGTTAGGTGCTAGGGATTAGTGGTTAGGGTTAGAGTTAGTGTTAGGGGTAAGGTGTTAAGTCTGGGTTAGGGGGCCAGGGTAAGGTTTAGGGTTGGAGTTAGCGTTAGGGTTAGGGGTAAGGGTTAAGGGATAGGGTTAGGATTCAGGGTGAGGGTTAGAGGGTTAACAGTTGGGGTTAGGCTTAGGGGTTAGGGATAGTGTTAGGGTTAAGGGTTAGGAGCTTGGTTCAGGTTTAAGGTTAGCATTAGGGGTTGGGGTTAGTGTTAACTGTAGGTCAGTGTTGGGGTTAGATCTCTAGGCATTAGGGTAAAGGTTAGGGTTAGGGTTAAGAGTTAGGGTTATGTTTAATGGTTAGGATTGGGAATAGGGTTAAGGGTTAGGGTTAAGGTTAGGGGTTATGATGAAGGATCAACGGTTAGGGTTACTTTTAGGCGTAGGATTAGGGTAAGGGGTTAGGGTTAGTGTTAGTGTTGTTGGTCGGGTTAAGGTTAGGGTTCGCGTTTCAGAATTAGGGATTAGGTGTTACGGTTATAGCTAGGAGTTAGGGTTATAATGACGGTATAGGGCTTGTTCTCAGGGTGTCATGCATTAACGTTAAGATATGGGGTTAAAGTGAGGGTTATGGTGAGGTTTACCTGTTAAGGTGAGCAGTAGGATCAGGGTTAGGTGTTATGTTGTGGGTTAGGCTTATGGGTGAGGGGTAAGGTTTATGCTTAGGGCACGGGCCCTGTATGCCCTAGGAGGCAAAGTTAGGTGTCTGGGATGGTCGCTGGGAAACCACTCTACCGCACGCAGTGTATGGGCCTCTGGGTTTCATGCAGGACACTGTGGCAGAGCCTCCTTTCACGCATGGCGTGGGAGGATTGCAGGCTTTCTAAACTCTAAGAAAGCAAGAAGTCTGAGAATTAGATTTAGGGTTAGGGTTATGGTTAGGGTGAAGGATGAAGTTTAGTGTTAGGGTGAGGGCTTAGGGTTAGGGATTCGGGTTAGGGTTAAAAGTTACTCTTAGATTTAACGGTTACACTTTGGTTTAGGGTTGAGGTTTAAGGTTAGGGTTAAGATGAGGGGTTAGGGTTTGGTACAGGGTTAGGGTTAAGTGTAAGGTTTAGGGTTGAAGATTAGGATTAGGGTTAGGATTAAAGGTTAGCGTGAGAGTTAACGCTTAGGGTTAAGGTTAAGAGTTAGGGTTTAGGGTTAGGGTTAGGGTTAGGGTTAGTTTTAGGGTTAGAGTTATGTGCTATGGTTTGTGTTAGAGGTTAGGTTTAGGTTTACTGTTCACGGTTAGGGTTATGTTTAGGGGGTAGCATTAGGGTTAGGGTTAGGGTTAGGGTTAAGGAATAGGATTAGGGTTAAGTGTTGGGCTTAGGGTTAGGGTTTACTGTTAGGGTTATCATTAAGGATTAGGGTTAGGGTCAGGGTTAAATGCTTGGGTGCGGGTAATGGTTAGGGTCAGGGTTAAGGTTTACGGATAGGGTTCGTGTTAAGGGTTACGGGTAGGTTTCGGGTTCAGGGTTAGCGTTGACATTAGGGCTTAAGGTTAGGATTAGGCGGGAGGTTAGATTTAGGGTTAGAACTAGGCGTTAGGGTAAGGGCTAGGGTTAGGGTTAAGAGATAGGGTTAGGTTTAATGCTTAGGATTAGGGTTAGGGTTTGGGGTTAAAGTAATTGTTAGGGGTTAGGTTTAAGGGTCAAAGGTTAGGGTTATTTTTAGCTGTAGTGTTAGGGTTAGGGATAAGGGATCCCATTAGCATTAAGGGTCTTCCTTACTGTAGGGTTAAGGGTTAGGCTTAGAGTTAAAGCTTAAGGTTAGGGTCAGTGTTAAGAATTAGGGTGAGGGTTAACGGTTAGGGTAAAGGTTAAGCGTTAGGGTTAGGGATTAGTGATTAGGGTTTTTGGTTAGTGTTAGGGTTAGAGGTTAGGAGTTCGTGTTTTATGAAGGGGTATGGTTAGAATTAGGATTGGGGTTAGAGTTAGGGTTAGGTATAGGGGTTAGGTTTAGGGGTTAGTTTTAGGGTAAAAGGATAGGGTTAGGGTTATGGGTTGGGCTTAGGTTTAGGGTTAAAGTTTACTGCTAGGGTTAGGGATAGGGTTCAGGGTTAGCTTTAGGGGTTCTGGTTACGGTTAGGTGTTAGGTTAGTGTCAGGGTTAGGTCTAGTCGTGAGGGTAAGGTTTAGGGTTAGCTTTAAGAACTAGGGTTAGGTTTAATGGTTAGGATTAGGATTAGGGTTAAGGGTTAGCGTAAGGCTTAGGGGTTTGGGTGAAGGGTTAGGGTTTTTGTTAGGCATAGCTTTGGGGTTAGAAGTAAGGGTTACTGTCAGTGTTAGGGTTGTAGGTAGGGTTCCGGTTAGGGTTAGCGGTTTAGAATTAGGGTTAGGGATTAGGTGTTACAGTGATGACTAGGAGAAAGGGTTAGAATTATGGGATAGGGGTTGTTCTCAGGGAATGGGTTATGCATTAACGTTAGGATAAGAGGTTAAAGTTAGGCTCATGGTGAGGTTTACGTGTTAAGGGGAGAAATAGGAACAGGGTTGGGTGTTATGTTCAGGGTTAGGGTTATCTGTTAAAGGTATTCTTTATGCTTAGCACACGGGCCCTGTCTGCATTAGGCGGGCGGGGGGAGTTTAGGGGCTGGGATTGTACCCAGGAACCCACTCTATCATACTCTGGGTATGGGCCTGTAGGTTTCATGCAGGACACAGTGGTAGAGCCTCCTTTCACGCATGGCATGGGAGGATTGCAGGCTTTCTAAACTCTAAGAAAGCAAGAAGTCTGAGAATTAGATTTAGGGTTAGGATTATGGTTAGGGTTAAGGATGAAGTTTAGTGCTAGGGTGAAGGCTTAAGGTTAGGGATTAGGGTTAGGGTTAAAGGTTACTCTTAGGTTTAACGGTTACACTTTGGTTTAGGGTTGAGGTTTACGGTTAGGGTTAAGATGAGGGGTTAGGGTTTGGTAGACGTTTAGGGTTAAGTGTTAGGTTTAGGGTTGTAGATTAGGATTAGGGTTAGGATTAAATGTTAGCGTCAGAGTTAACGCTCAGGGTTTACTGTTAGGGTTAGGGTTAGTTTTAGGGTTAGAGTTATGTGCTATGGTTTGTGTTAGAGGTTAGGGTTAGGTTTACCGTTCACGGTTAGGGTTACGTTTAGGGTTTAGCATTAGGGTTAAGGTTACGGTTAAGGGATAGGATTAGGGTTAAGTGTTAGGTTTAGGGTTGAAGATTAGGATTAGGGTTAGGATTAAAGGTTAGCATGAGATTTAACGCTTAGGGATAAGGTTTAGAGTTAGGGTTTACTGTTAGGGTTAGGGTTAGTTTTAGGGTTAGAGTTATGTGCTATGGTTTGTGTTAGAGGTTAGGGTTAGGTTTACTGTTCACGGTTAGGGTTACGTTTAGGGTTTAGCATTAGGGTTAGGGATTAGTTTTAGGGTAAGGGTTTAGAGTTAGTGTTGGGCTTTAGGCTCGGGGCTTCGGTTCAGGGTCAGGGGTTAGGGTCGGTGGTACGGCGTAGCTTTAGCGGTGAGTTAAAGGGCACAACACCTGGTTAATCTAAGGTGAGAGGGGTGCGGTCAGAGTCATCACGAAAGCACAACATCATTCCCTGGGCTTTGGGACAGGACCTACATGCAGGACTCAGTCGGAGCCTCATCTCACACATGGCATGGCTGTATTGTAGGCTTCCTTCACTCTGGGAATGGAAGTAGTGTGAGAATTAGGGTTGGGGTTGGGGTTAAGGATTTCGAGTTAGGGGTTAGGTTTCGAGTCAGGGTTAGGTGCTAGGGATTAGTGGTTAGGGTTAGAGTTAGTGTTAGGGGTTAGGTGTTAAGTCTGGGTTAGGGGGCCAGGGTAAGGTTTAGGGTTGGAGTTAGCGTTAGGGTTAGGGGTTAGGGTTAAGGGAGAGGGTTAGGTATCAGGGTGAGGGTTAGAGGGTTAACAGTTGGGGTTAAGCTTAGGGGTTAGGGATAGTGTTAGAGTTAAGGGTTAGAAGTATGGTTCAGGTTTATGTTTAGCATTAGGGGTTGGGGTTAGTGTTAACTGTAGGTCAGTGTTGGGGTTAGATCTCTAGGCATTAGGGTAAAGGTTAGGGTTAGGGTTAAGTGTTAGGGTTATGTTTAATGGTTAGGATTGGGAATAGGGTTAAGGGTTAGGGTTAAGGTTAGGGGTTATGACTAAGGATCAACCGTTAGGGTTACTTTTACGCGTAGGTTTAGGGTAAGAGGTTAGGGTTAGTGTTAGTGTTGTTGGTCGGGTTAAGGTTAGGGTTGGCATTTCAGAATTAGGGATTAGGTGTTACGGTTATGGCTAGGAGTTAGGGTTATAATGACGGTATAGGGCTTGTTCTCAGGGTGTCATGCATTAACGATAAGATATCGGGTTAAAGTTAGGGTTACGGTGAGGTTTACCTGTTAAGGTGAGCAGTAGGATCAGGGTTATGTGTTATGTTCTGGGTTAGGCTTATGGTTGAATGGAGGGTTTATGCTTAGGGCACGGGCCCTGTATGCCCTAGGAGGCAAAGTTAGGTGTCTGTGATGGTCGCTGGGAACCCACTCTATCGTACGCAGTGTATGGGCCTCTGGGTTTTAGGCAGGACACTGGCAGAGCGTCCTTTCACGCATGGCATGGGAGGATTGCAGGCTTTCTAAACTCTAAGAAAGCAAGAAGTCTGAGAATTAGATTTAGGGTTAGGATTATGGTTAGGGTTAAGGATGAAGTTTAGTGTTAGGGTGAGGGCTTAGGGTTAGGGATTAGGGTTAGGGTTAAAGGTTACTCTTAGATTTAACAGTTACACTTTGGTTTAGGGTTGAGGTTTACGGTTAGGGTAAAGATGAGGGGTTAGGGTTTGGTACAGGGTTAGGGTTAAGTGTTAGGTTTAGGGTTGAAGATTAGGATTAGGGTTAGGATTAAAGGTTAGCATGAGAGTTAACGCTTAGGGTTAAGGTTAAGAGTTAGCATTAGCGTTAGGGTTAGGGTTAGTTTTAGGGTTAGAGTTATGTGCCATGGTTTGTGTTAGAGGTTAGGATTAGGTTTACTGTTCATGGTTAGGGTTACGTTTAGGGGTAGCATTAGGGTTAGAGTTAGGGTTAGGGTTAAGGGATAGGATTAGGGTTAAGTGTTGAGCTTAGGGTTAGGGTTTAGTGTTAGGGTTATCGTTAAGGATTAGGGTTAGGGTCAGGGTTAAATGTTTGGGTGCGTGTAATGGTTAGGGTCTGGGTTAAGGTTTATAGATAGGGTTAGTGTTAAGGGTTACGGGTAAGTTTAGGGTTCAGGGTTTAGAGTTAGCATTAGGGCTTAAGGTTAGGATTAGGTGGTAGGTTAGATTTAGGGTTAGATCTAGGCGTTAGAGTAAGGGTTAAGAGATAGGGTTAGGTTTAATGCTTAGGATTAGGGTTAGGTTTTGGGGTTAAGTGTGAGGGGTTAGGTTTAAGGATCAAAGGTTAGGGTTATTTTTAGCTGTAGTGTTAGGTTTAGGGATAAGGGATAAGATTGGCGTAAGGGTTTTTCTTACTGTTAGGGTTAAGGGTCAGGCTTAGATTAAAGGTTAAGGTTAGGGTCAGTGTTAAGGGTTAGGGTGAGGGTTAACGGTTAGGGTAAAGGTTAAGCGTTAGGGTTAGGGATTAGCGATTAGGGTTTTTGGTAAGTGTTAGGGTTAGGAGTTCGTGTTTTATGAAGGGGTATGGTTAGAATTAGGATTGGGGTTAGTGTTAAGGTTAGGTTTTGAGGTTAGGGTTAGGTAAAAGGATAGGATTAGGGTTAAGGGTTGGGATCAGGTTTAGGGTTAAAGTTTAGTGTTCTGGTTAATGTTTAGTGTTATGGTCCAGTTTAAGTGTTAGGGTGAGGGTTAACGGTTAGGATTAGGCTTAGAGGTTGGGGATATAGTGAGGGTTCAGTGTTAGGGTTAGGTTTAGGGTTCAGGGTTAGGGTTAGCTTTAGGTGTTATGGTTAGGGTTAGGTGTTAGGTTAGTGTCAGGGTTCGGTCTAGTCGTGAGGGTAAGGTTTAGGGTTTGCTTTAAGCGCTAGGGTTAGGTTTAATGTTTAGGATTAGGATTAGGGTTAAGGGTTAGGGTAAGGCTTAGGGGTTAGGGTGAAGGGTTAGGGTTTTTGTTAGGCATAGATTTGGGGTTAGAAGTAAGGGTTACTGTCAGTGTTAGGGTTGTAGGTAGGGTTACGGTTAGGGTTAGCAGTTTAGAATTAGGGTTAGGGATTAGGTGTTACAGTTATGACTAGGAGATAGGGTTAGAATTATGGGATAGGGGTTGTTCTCAGGGAATGGGTTATGCATTAACGTTAGGATAAGAGGTTAAAGTTAGGCTCACGGTGAGGTTTACGTGTTAAGGGGAGAAATAGGAACAGGGTTGGGTGTTATGTTCAGGGTTAGGGTTATCTGTTAAAGGTATTGTTTATGCTTAGCGCACGGGCCCTGTCTGCATTAGGCGGGCGGGGGGAGTTTAGGGGGCTGGGATTGTACCCGGGAACCCACTCTATCATACTCTGGGTATGGGCCCGTGGGTTTCATGCAGGACACAGTGGTAGAGCCTCCTTTCACGCATGGCATGGGAGGATTGCAGGCTTTCTAAACTCTAAGAAAGCAAGAAGTCTTATAATTTGATTTTAGGGTTAGGTTTATGGATAGGGTTAAGGATAAATTTTAGTGTTTGTGTGAGGGCTTAGGGTTAGGGATTAGGGTTAGGGTTAAAGGTTACTCTTAGATTTAACGGTTACACTTTGGTTTAGGGTTGAGGTTTACGGTTAGGGTTAAGATGAGGGGTTAGAGTGTGGTACAGGGTTAGGGTTAAGTGTTAGGTTTAGGGTTGAAGATTAGGATTAGGGTTAGGATTAAAGGTTAGCATGAGAGTGAACGCTTAGTGTTAAGGTTAAGAGTTAGGGTTTAGGGCCAGGAGCGGTGGCTCATGCCTGTAATCCTACCACTCTGGGAGGCCGAGGTGGGTGGATCGTTTGAGCTCAGGAGTTCAAGACCAGCCTGAGCAAGAGCGAGACCCCATCTGTACTAAAAATAGAAAGAAATTATATGGACAGCTAAAAATATATATAGAAAAAAATTAGCCGGGCATGGTGGTGCATGCCTGTAGTCCCAGCTGCTCGGGAGGCTGAGACAGGAGGATTCCTTGAGCTCAGGAGTCTGAGGTTGCTGTGAGCTAGGCTGATGCCACGGCACTCACTCTATCTTGGGCAACAGAGTGAGACTCTCTCAAAAAAAAAAAAAAAAAAAAAGATTTAGGGTTTAGGGTTACGGTTAGGGTTAGGGTTAGTTTTAGGGTTAGAGTTATGTGCTATGGTTTATGTTAGAGGTTAGGGTTAGGTTTACTGTTCACGGTTAGGGTTGGGTTTAGGGGTTAGCATTAGGGTTAGGGATCAGGTTTAGGGTAAGGGTCTAGAGTTAATGTTGGGCTTTAGGCTCGGGGCTTAGGTTCAGGGTCAGGGGTTAGCGTTGGTGGTAGGGCTTAGCTTTAGCGGTCAGTTTAAGGGCACAGGACCTGGTTAATCTACGGTGAGAGGGGTGCGGTCGGAGTCACCACGAAAGCACAACATCATTCCCTGGGCCTTGGGACAGGACCTCCATGCAGGACTCAGGCGGAGCCTCATCTGACACATGGCATGGCTGTATTGTAGGCTTGCTTGACTCTGGGAATGGAAGTAGTGTGAGAATTAGGGTTGAGGTAGGGGTTAGGGTTTTTCGTGTTAGGGGTTAGGTTTCGAGTCAGGGTTAGGTGCTAGGGATTAGTGGTTAGGGTTAGAGTTAGTGTTAGGGGTAAGGTGTTAAGTCTGGGTTAGGGGGCCAGGGTAAGGTTTAGGGTTGGAGTTAGCGTTAGGTTTAGGGGTTAGGGTTAAGGGATAGGGTTAGGATTCAGGGTGAGGGTTAGAGGGTTAACAGTTGGGGTTAGGCTTAGGGGTAAGGGATAGTGTTAGGGTTAAGGGTTAGGAGCTTGGTTCAGGTTTAAGGTTAGCATTAGGGGTTGGGGTTAGTGTTAACTGTAGGTCAGTGTTGGGGTTAGATCTCTAGGCATTAGGGTAAAGGTTAGGGTTAGGGTTAAGAGTTAGGGTTATGTTTAATGGTTAGGATTGGGAATAGGGTTAAGGGTTAGGGTTAAGGTTAGGGGTTATGACTAAGGATCAACGGTTAGGGTTACTTTTAGGCGTAGGATTAGGGTAAGGGGTTAGGGTTAGTGTTAGTGTTGTTGGTCGGGTTAAGGTTAGGGTTGGCGTTTCAGAATTAGGGATTAGGTGTTACGGTTATAGCTAGGAGGTAGGGTTATAATGACGGTATAGGGCTTGTTCTCAGGGTGTCATGCATTAACGTTAAGATATCGGGTTAAAGTTAGGGTTATGGTGAGGTTTACCTGTTAAGGTGAGCAGTAGGATCAGGGTTAGGTGTTATGTTGTGGGTTAGGCTTATGGGTGGGGGGTAGGGTTTATGCTTAGGGCACGGGCCCTGTATGCCCTAGGAGGCAAAGTTAGGTGTCTGTGATGGTCGCTGGGAACCCACTCTACCGCACCCGGTGTATAGGCCTCTGGGTTTCATGCAGGACACTGTGGCAGAGCCTCCTTTCACGCATGGCGTGGGAGGATTGCAGGCTTTCTAAACTCTAAGAAAGCAAGAAGTCTGAGAATTAGATTTAGGGTTAGGGTTATGGTTAGGGTGAAGGATGAAGTTTAGTGTTAGGGTGAGGGCTTAGGCTTAGGGATTACGGTTAGGGTTAAAGGTTACTCTTAGTTTTAACGGTTACACTTTGGTTTAGGGTTGAGGTTTAAGGTTAGGGTTAAGATGAGGGGTTAGGGTTTGGTACAGGGTTAGGGTTAAGTGTTAGGTTTAGGGTTGAAGATTAGGATTAGGGTTAGGATTAAAGGTTAGCGTGAGAGTTAACGCTTAGGGTTAAGGTTAAGAGTTAGGGTTTAGGGTTAGGGTTAGGGTTAGGGTTAGTTTTAGGGTTAGAGTTATGTGCTATGGTTTGTGTTAGAGGTTAGGGTTAGGTTTACTGTTCACGGTTAGGGTTACGTTTAGCGGTTAGCATTAGGGTTAGGGTTAGGGTTAGGGTTAAGGGATAGGATTAGGGTTAAGTGTTGGGCTTAGGGTTAGGGTTTAGTGTTAGGGTTATCATTAAGGATTAGGGTTAGGGTCAGGGTTAAATGCTTGGGTGCGGGTAATGGTTAGGGTCAGCGTTAAGGTTCACGGATAGGGTTACTGTCAAGGGTTACAGGTAGGTTTAGGCTTCAGGGTTAGCGTTAGCATTAAGGCTTAAGGTTAGGATTAGGCGGTAGATTAGATTTAGGGTTAGATCTAGGCGTTAGGGTAAGGGCTAGGGTTAGGGTTAAGAGATAGGGTTAGGTTTAATGCTTAGGATTAGGGTTAGGGTTTGGGGTTAAAGTAAGTGTTAGGGGTTAGGTTTAAGGTTCAAAGGTTAGGGTTATTTTTAGCTGTAGTGTTAGGGTTAGGGATAAGGGATCCCATTAGCATTAAGGGTCTTCCTTACTGTAGGGTTAAGGGTTAGGCTTAGAGTTAAAGGTTAAGGTTAGGGTCAGTGTTAAGAATTAGGGGGAGGGTTAACGGTTAGGGTAAAGGTTAAGCGTTAGGGTTAGGGATTAGTGATTAGGGTTTTTGGTTAGTGTTAGGGTTAGCGGTTAGGAGTTAGTGTTTTATGAAGGGGTATGGTTAGAATTAGGATTGGGGTTAGAGTTAGGGTTAGGTATAGGGGTTAGGTTTAGGGGTTAGTTTTAGGGTAAAAGGATAGGATTAGGGTTATGGGTTGGGCTTAGTTTTAGGGTTAAAGTTTACTGCTAGGGTTAGGGATAGGGTTCAGGGTTAGCTTTAGGCGTTCTGGTTAGTGTTAGGTGTTAGGTTAGTGTCAGGGTTAGGTCTAGTCGTGAGGGTAAGGTTTAGGGTTAGCTTAAGAGCCAGGGTTAGGTTTAATGGTTAGGATTAGCATTACGGTTAAGGGTTCGGGTAATGCGTAGTGGTTAGGGTGAAGGGTGAAGGGTTAGGGCTTTTGTTAGGCATAGCGTTGGGGTTAGAACTAAGGGTTCCTGTCAGTGTTAGGGTTGTAGGCAGCGTTACGGTTAGGCTTAGCGGTTGAGAATTAGGGTTAGGGATTAGGTGTTACATTTATGACTAGGAGATAGGGTTAGAATTATTGGATAGGGGATGTTCTCAGGGAATGGTTTATGTATTAACGTTACGATAAGAGGTTAAAATTAGGCTCACGGTGAGGTTTACGTGTTAAGGGGAGAAATAGGAACAGGGTTAGGTGCTATGTTCAGGGTTAGGGTTATCTCTTAAAGGTATTGTTTATGCTTAGTGCACGGGCCCTGTCTGCATGAAGCTGGGGGGAGGTTAGGGGGCTGCCATTGTCACGGGGAACCCGCTGTATCGGACTCTGGGTATGGGCCCGTGGTTTTCATGCAGGACACAGTGGTAGAGCCTCCTTTCCCACATGGCATGGGAGGATTGCAGGCTTTCTAAACTCTAAGAAAGCAAGAAGTTTGAGAATTAGATTTAGGGTTAGGATTATGGTTAGGGTTCAGGATGAAGTGTAGTGTTATGGTGACGGGATAGGGTTACAGATTAGGGTTACGGTTTAAGGTTACTCTTAGGTTTAACAATTACAGTTTGTTTTAGTGTTGAGGTTTGCAGATAGGGTTAAGATGAGGGGTTATGGTTTGGTACATGGTTAGGGTTGTGTTAGGTTTAGGTTTGAAGATTAGGATTAGGGTTGGGATTAAAGGTTAGCATGAGAGTTAACGGTTAAGGTTAAGGTTAAGGGTTAGAGTTAGGGTTTAGGTTCAGGGTTAAGCGTTAGGGTTAGTTTTAGGGTTAGAGTTATGTGTTAGGGTTTGTGTTAGAGGTAGGGTTAGGTTCACTGTTCACGGTTAGGGTTACCTCTAGGGGTTAGCATTAGGGTTAGGGATTAGGTTTAGGGTAAGTGTTTAGAGTTAGTGTTGGGCTTTAGGCTCGGGGCTTAGGTTCAGGGTCAGGGGTTAGGGTTGGTGGTAGGGTTTAGCTATAGTGGTCAGTTTAAGGGCACAGGACCTGGTTAATCTACGGTGAGAGGGGTGTGGTCGGAGTCACCACGAAAGCACAACATCATTCCCTGGGCCTTGGTAGAGGACCTACATGCAGGACTCAGGCGGAGCCTCATCTCACACATGGCATGGCTGTATTGTAGGCTTGCTTTACTCTGGAAATGGAATTAGTGTGAGAATTAGGGATAGGTTTGGGGTCAGGGGTTTCGAGTTAGGGATTAGGTTTCGAGTCAGGGTCAGGTGCTAGGGATTAGTGGTTAGGGTTAGAGTTAGTGTTAGGGGTTAGGTGTTAAGTCTGGGTTCGGGGGCCAGGATTAGGTTTAGGGTTGGGGTTACCGTTAGGGTTAGGTGTTAGGGTTAAAGTTTAGGCTTAGAGTCAGGGTTAAGTGTTAGGGTGAGGCTTAACATTTAGGGTTAAGGTTAGGGGGTTATGGATAGGGTTAGGGTTAAGGGTTAGTTTTATAGTTCAGGTTTAAGGTTAGGATCAGGGGTTAGGGTTAGTGTTAACTGTAGGTCAGTGTTGGGGTTAGATCTCTAGGCATTAAGGTATAGGTTAGGGGTAGAGTTAAGTAGGGTTATGTTTAATGGTTAGGATTGGGATTAGCGTGAAGGGTTAGGGTTAAGGTTTAGGGGTTATGACTAAGTATCAATGGTTAGGGTTACTTTTAGGTGTAGGGTTAGGGTAAGTGTTTAGGGTTAGTGTTAGTGTTGTTGGTAGGATTAAGGTTAGGGTTGGCGTTTCAGAATTAGGGATTAGGTGTTACGGTTATGGCTAGGAGTTAGGGTTAGAATTACGCTATAGGGCTTGTTCTCAGGGTGTCATGCATTATCGTTAATATAAGGGGTTAAAGTTAGGGTTACGGTGAGGTTTACGTGTTAAGGTGGACAGTAGGATCAGGGTCAGGTGTTATGTTTCGGGTTAGGGTTATGGGTGAGGGGTAGGGTTTGTGCTTAGGGCACAGGCCCTGTATGCACTAGGAGGCGAAGTTAGGGGTCTGTGATGGTCGCTGGGAACCCACTCTATCGTACGCAGTGTATGGGCCTCTGGGTTTCATGCAGGACACTGTGGCAGAGCGGGCTTTCATGCATGGCTTAGTAGGATTGTAGGCTTTCAAAACTCTGAGAAAGCAAGAAGTCTGAGAGTTAGATTTAGAGTTAGTATTATGGTACGGTTTAGGGATGAGGATTAGTGATAGGTGAGGGCTTAGGGTTAGGGATTAGGGTTAGGGTTAGGGTTGTTGGTAGGGTGAAGGTTAGGGTTGGCATTTTAGAATTAAGGATGAAGTGTTACGGTTATGGCTAGGGGTTAGGATTAGAATTATGGGATAGGGCTCCTTCTCAGTGTGTTATGCATTAACGTTAAGATAAGGGGATAATTTAGGGTTACGGGGAAGTTTATGTTTTAAGGTGAGCAATAGGATCAGGGTCAGGTGCTATGTTCAGGGTGAGGGTTATCTGTTAGGGGTAGTGTTTATATTTAGCGTACAGGCTCTGTCTGCACTGGGCGGGGGGCTGGGGTTACGGGGATGGGATTTCCCCGGGAACCCACTCTATCATACGCTAGGTATGGGCTCCTGGTTTCATGCAAGAGAGAGCTGCAGAGCCCCCTTTTACTCATGGCACGGGAGGATTTTAGGCTTTCTAAACTCTAAGAAAGCAAGAAGTCCGAGAATTAGATTTAGGGGTAGGATTATGATAATGTTTAGGGTTAGGGTTAGTGTTAAGGTGGAGTCTTAGGGTTAAGGGTTAGCGTTAGAGGTTAGTGTTAGGTTTAACAGTTACAGTTAGGTTTATGGTTAAGTTTGAGGGTTAGGGTTAAGGTTTGGGTTTAGCATTTGACACAGGGTTAGGCTTCAGTGTTAGCTTTATGGTTAAAGATTAGGATTAGGGTTAGTGTGAGGGTTAATGGTAAGGGTCAAGATTAAGGGTTAGGGTTGGGGTTAGGGTTAGGTTTAGGGTTAGGGGTTAGGGTTAGGCTTAGGGTTAAGGGATAGGATTAGGGTTAAGTGTTGGGCTTATGGTTAGGGTTAAAGTTTAGTGTTAGGGTTAATGTTTAGTGTTATGGTCCAGTTTAAGTGTTAGGGTGAGGGATAACAGTTAGGATTAGGCTTAGGGGTTAGGGATATAGTGAAGGATCAGTGTTAGGGTTAGGTTTAGGGTTCAGGGTTAGGGTTAGCTTTAGGGGTTATGGCTAGTGTTAGGTGTTAGGTTAGTGTCAGGGTTAGGTCTAGTCGTGAGGGTAAGGTTTAGGGTTAGCTTTAAGAGCTAGGGTTAGGTTTAATGGTTAGGATTAGGATTACGGTTAAGGGTTAGGGTAATGCGTAGGGATTAGGGTGACGGTGAAGGGTTAGGGCTTTTGTTAGGCATAGCGTTGGGGTTAGAAGTAAGGGTTCCTGTCAGGGATAGGGTTGTAGGCAGCGTTACGGTTAGGCTTAGCGGTTGAGAATTAGGGTTAGGGATTAGGTGTTACAGTTATGACTAGGAGATAGGGTTAGAATTATTGGATACGGGATGTTCTCAGGAAATGGGTTATGCATTAACGTTAGGATAAGAGGTTAAAGTTAGGCTCACGGTGAGGTTTACGTGTTAAGGGGAGAAATAGGAACAGGGTTAGGTGCTATGTTCAGGGTTAGGGTTATCTGTTAAAGGTATTGTTTATGCTTAGCGCACGGGCCCTGTCTACATTAAGCTGGGGCGAGGTTAGGGGGCTGGGATTGTCACTGGGAACCCACTGTATCAGACTCTGTGTATGGGCCCGTGGTTTTCATGCAGGACACAGTGGTAGAGCCTCCTTTTCCACATGGCATGGGAGGATTGCAGGCTTTCTAAACTCTAAGAAAGCAAGAAGTCTGAGAATTAGATTTAGGGTTAGGATTATGGTTAGGGTTCAGGATGAAGTGTAGTGTTATGGTGAGAGGATAGGGTTACAGATTAGGGTTACGGTTTAAGGTTACTGTTAGGTTTAACGGTTACAGTTCGTTTTAGGGTTGAGGTTTGTGGATAGGGTTAAGATGAGGGGTTATGGTTTGGTACAGGGTTAGGGTTGTGTTAGGTTTAGGGTTGAAGATTAGGATTAGGGTTAGGATTAAAGGTTAGCATGAGAGTTAACGGTTAAGGTTAAGGTTAAGGGATAGGGTTAGGGTTTAGGTTCAGGGTTAAGGGTTAGGGTTAGTTTTAGGGTTAGAGTTATGTGTTAGGATTTGTGTTAGAGGTTAGGGTTAGGTTTACTGTTCACGGTTAGGGTTAGGTTTAGGGTTTAGCATTAGGGATAGGGATTAGGTTTAGGGTAAGTGTTTGGAGTTAGTGTTGGGCTTTAGGCTCGGGGCTTAGGTTCAGGGTCAGGGGTTAGGGTTGGTGGTAGGGCTTAGATTTAGCGGTCAGTTTAAGGGCACTGGACCTGGTTAATCTACGGTGACAGGGGTGTGGTCTGAGTCACCACGAAAGCACAACATCATTCCCTGGGCCTTGGGACAAAACCTACATGCAGGACTCAGGCGGAGCCTCATCTCACACATGGCATGGCTGTATTGTAGGCTTGCTTCACTCTGGGAATGGAAGTAGTGTGAGAATTAGGGTTAGGTTTGGGTTTAGGGGTTTCGAGTTAGGGGTTAGGTTTCGAGTCAGGGTCAGGTGCTAGGGATTAGTGGTTAGGGTTAGAGTTTGTGTTAGGGGTAAGGTGTTAAGTCTGGGTTAGGGGGCCAGGGTTAGGTTTAGGGTTGGAGTTAGCGTTAGGGTTAGGGGTTAGGGTTAAGGGATAGGGTTAGAGTCAGGGTTAATGTTAGGGTGAGGCTTAACAGTTAGGGTTAGGGTTAGGGGGTTAGGGATAGGGTTAGGGTTAAGGGTTATGTTTATGGTTCAGCTTTAAGGTTAGGATTTGGGGTTAGGATTAGTGTTAACTGTAGGTCAGTGTTGGGGTTAGATATCTAGGCATTAGGGTAGAGGTTAGCGGTAGGGTTAAGTAGGGTTATGTTTAATGGTTAGGATTGGGATTAGCATGAAGGGTTAGGGTTAAGGTTTAGGGGTTATGACTAAGGATCAATGGTTAGGGTTATTTTTAGGCGTAGGGTTAGGGTAAGGGTTTAGGGTTAGGGTTAGGGTTGTTGGTAGGGTGAAGGTAGGGTTGGCATTTTATAATTAGGGATGAGGTGTTAGGGTTATGGCTGGGGATTAGATTTAGAATTATGGGATAGGGCTTCTTCTCAGGGTGTTATACATTTATGTTAAGATAAGGGGATAAGTTAGGGTTTCGGAGAGGTTTATGTTTTAAGGTGAGCAATAGGTTCAGGGTCAGGTTTTATATTGAGGGTGAGGGTTATCTGTTAGGGATAGTGTTTATACTTAGCGTACGGTCCCTGTCTGCACTGGGTGGGGGGCGGGGGTTAGAGGGATGGGATTGTCCCCGGGAACGCACTCTATCATACGCTGGGTATGGGCTCCTGGGTTTCATGCAGGACACAGTGGAAGAGCCCCCTTTTACTCATGGCATGGGAGGATTGTAGGCTTTCTTAACTCTGAGAAAGCAAGAAGTCTGAGAATTAGATTTAGGGGTAGGATTATGGTAATGTTTAGAGAGGAAGATTAGTGTTAGGGTGGCCTCTGAGGGTTAGGGGTTAGCGTTAAAGGTTAGTGTTATTTTTAATAGTTACAGTTACGTTTACGGTTAAGTTTCAGGGTTAGGGTTAAGGTTTGGTTTTAGCGTTTGGCACAGGGTTAGGCTTCAGTGTTAGGTTTATGGTTAAAGATTAGGATTAGGGTTAGGGTTAAGGGTTAGTGTGAGGGTTAATGGTAAGGGTCAAGATTAAGTGTTACGGTTGGGGTTAGGGTTAGGAATAAGGCTTCGTGTAACGTTTAGGGTTAGAGTTAAGTGTTATGGTTATGGCTAGAGGTTAGGGTTAGGTTTAGGGTTCATGGTTAGGGTTACATTTAGGGGTTCGGGTTACGGGTTAAGTTTAGGGTGAGTGTTTAGTGTTACTGTTGGGCGTTAGGATAAGGGCCGAGGTTTAGGGTTAGGATTTAGGTTTAGTGTTAGGGCTTAGATTTAGTGGTTAGTTTAAGGGCACATGCTCTGTTTAATCTATGGTGGGAAGGGTGCAGACTGGGTCGCCTCAACACCACACCATCGTACCTGGGCCTCGGGCCCAGACCTACATGCAGGACTCAGGCAGAGCCTCTTCTCATTTGTGGCATGGCTCTATTGTAGGCTTGGTCAACTCTGAGAACGGAGGAAGTGTGAGAATTAGGGTTATGGTTAGGGTTATGTGTTTAGGGTTAGAGGTTAGGGTTGGAGTGAAGTTTAGCTGTTAGGAATTAGAAGTTAGGATTAGTGTGTCAGGGGTTAGGTGTTAGGTTTTTGTAAGGGGCTAGCGTTAGATTTAGGGTTACGGTTAATGTTCGGGCGGGTTAGGGGTCAGCCTTAGGGTTAGGCTTACGAGATAGGATTAAGGTAAAGGGTGAAGGCTTAAGATTAGCAGTAAGGGTTAAGGTTAGGGTTAAGGGTTAGGGTTTCGGTCCAAGTTAAGGGTGAGAGTGAGGGTTAACAGTTGCGATTAGGGTAATGGTTTAGGGATAGTAATAGGTTTAAGGGATAGGGTTAGGGTTAGGTTTAGGGTTCGGGGTTAGGGTTAGCATTAGCGGTTAGGGTTAGGGTTAGGGGTTAGGGTTACAGTTAGGGTTAGGTCTAGGCATTATGGTAATGGTTCGTGTTAGGGTTAAGAATTAGGGTTAGGTTTAATTGTTAGGATTATGATCAGTGTAATGGTTAGGGTTAGGGTTAGCGGTTAGAGTTAGGGTTAGTGTTAGGGTTGTTTGTAGGGTGAAGGTAAAGTTTAACAGTTGAGAATTAAGGTTAGGGATTAGGTGTTACGGTTATGCTAGGAGTTAGGCTTAGAATTAAGGGATAGGGTTTGTTCTTAGGGTAAGTGTTATTCAATAACATTAGGATAGGGGGTTAAAGTTAGGGTTACAGTGAGGTTTACGTGTTAAGGTGAACAATAACATCAGGGTTAGGTGTTATGTTCAGGGTTAGGGTTATGGGTGAGGTGCAGGGTTTTTGCTTAGGGCATAGGCCCTGTCAGCACTAGCAGGGGGAGTTAGGGGGCCGTGATTGTCCCCAGGAACCCACTCTATTGTACACAGAGTATGGGCTCCTGGGTTTCATGCAGGACACTGTGGTAGAGCCAGCTTTCACGCATGGCTTTGGAGAATTGTAGGCTTTTAAAACTCTGAGATAGCAAGAAGTCTGAGAATTAGATTTAGGGTTAGGATTATGGTTAGAGTTAGGAATGAAGATTAGTCAGGGAGAGGGCTTAGGGTTAGGGCTTAAGCTTCGAGTGAGGATTAGGGGTTAGGGAGTAGGTGTTGGGTTTAGTGATAGGGTTAGGGTTTAGGGGTTAGGGTTGGGTTAGGGGCTAGGGTTAGATTTATGGTGGGGTTATGGTTAGCATTAGGGGTTAGGGTTAGGGTTAAGGGATAGGATAAGGGTTAAGCGTTAAGGCTTAGGGTTAGCGTTAAGTGTTAGGTTTAGTTTTAAGGGTTAGGGTTACAGTTCGAGTTAAGGGTTAGTGTGGGGTTAACAGTTAGGGCTAGGCTTATGGCTTAAGGATAGAGTTAGGTTTAAGGCTTAGGATTAGGGTTCAGTGTTAGGGTTAGCATTAGGGATTAGGGTTAGGGTTAGGGGTTACGTTTACTCTTAGGGTTAGGTCTAGGCGTTAGGGTACGTGTTAGTGTTAGGCTTAAGAGTTAGGGTTAGGTTTAATTGTTAGGATTAGGATCAAGGTTAAGGGTTAGGGTTAAGGTTAGGGGTTAGGGTTAAGTGTCAAGTGTTACGGTTATTTTTAGGTGTACGGTTAGGGTTAGCGGTTAGGGTTAGGGTTAGTGTTAGGGTTGTTTGTAGGGGTAAGGTAATGTTTAGCAGTTTTGAATTAGCCTTAGGGATTAGGTGTTATAATTGTGGCTAGGAGTTAGGGTTAGAATAAGGGATAGGGGTTGTTCTTAGGGTAAGTCTTATGCATTAACGTTAGGATAACGGGTTCAAGTTAGAGTTATGGTGAGGTTGATGTGTTAAGGTGAGCAATAGTATCAGGGTGAGCTGTGATGTTCAGGGTTAGGGTTATGGGTGAGGGGTAGTGTTTATGCTTATATCACGAGCCCTCCCTGCTCTAGGAGGGGGCTTAGGGGGCTGGGATAGATGCCAGAAGCCATTCTATCATATGCTGGGTATGGGCCCCCTGGTTTCATGCCGGACACAGTGGCCGAGCCTCCTTCTACACATGGCATGGGAGGATTGTAGGCTTTGTAAACTCTGAGAAAGCAAGAAGTCTGAGAATTAAATTTAGGGCTAGGATTAGGGTTAGGGTTAGCAATATAGGTTACTGTTATGGTGAGGGCTTAGGGTTAGGGGTTTTGGTTAGGGTCAGGGTTAAAGGTTAGTGTTAGGTTTAACAGTTACAGTTAGGTTTAGGGTTAAGCTTTAAGGTTTACGGTTAGGGTTAAGATTAGGGGTTAGGTTTTGGTACAGGGTAAGGGTTAAGTGCTAGGTTTAGGGTTAAAGATTAGGATTAGGGTTAGGGTTAAGGTTTAGTGTGAGGGTTAACGGTTAGGGTTAAGGTTAAGTGTTAGGGTTATGGGTTAGGGTTAGGGTTAAGTGTTCATGTTAGGTTTAGGGTTAGAGTTAAGTGTTATGGTTAGGGTTAGGGTTTTGGGTTAGGTTTAGGGTTCATGGTTAAGGTTACATTTAGGGGTTAGGTTTAGGGTAAGCGTTTAGTGTTAGTGTTGGGCATTAGGGTCAGGGCTTAGGTTTAGGGTTAGGGGTTAGGGTCAGTGTTTGGGCTTTGATTTAGCGGTTAGTTTAAGGGTACAGGACCTGTGTAATCTATGGTGAGAAGGGTGCAGAATGTTTCCATGCGACACCACACCATCGGATCCTGGGCCTTTGGCCCAGACCTACTTGCAGGACTCATGCAGAAACTCTACTCACGCATTCCATGGTTGTATTTTAAGCTTGGTTAACTCTGAGAATGGAAGTAGTGTGAGAAATAGGGTTATGGTTAGGGTTAAGGGTTTGGTGTTAGGGGTTAGGGTTCAAGTGAGGTTTAGTGGTTAGGGACTAGGATTTAGGGTTAGTGTTAGGGTTAGGGGTTAGGGGTTAGGGGTTAGTTTTGCGTTAGGGGCTAGGGTTAGATTTATGGTTGGGGTTAGTGTTAGGGTTAGGATTAGGCATCAGGGTTAGTGTTAGGGTTAAAGGATAGGATTGGGGTTAAGTGTTAAGGCTTAGGGTTTGTGTTAAGTGTTAGGGTTGGGGTTTAGGCTTAGGGTTACGGTTCGAGTTAAGCTCTAGGGTGAGGGTTAAAGATTAGGCTTAGGATTATTGGTTAGGGATAGAGTTATGTTTAAGGGTTAGGGATAGGGTTAGGTTTAGGGTTCAGTGTTAGGGTTAGCATTAGGGGTTAGGGTTAGGGGTTAGGCGTAGTGATGTATTAAGGGCTATGGTTAGAATTAGGATTGGGGTTAGTGTTAGGTTTAGGGTTAGGGGTTAGGTTTAGGGTTAAGGGATAGGATTATGGTTAAGGGTTGGGCGTAGGATTAGGGTTAAAATTTAGTGTTAGGGTTAAGATTTAGTGTTAGGGTCCGGTTTAAGGGTTAGGGTGAGGGTTAACGGTTAGGGTTAGGGTTAGGGGTTAGGGATATAGTTAGTATTAAGTGTTAGGGTTAGGTTTAGGGTTCAGGGTTAGGATTAGCTTTAGGGGTTATGATTAGGGTTAGGTGTTAGTTTAGTGTTAGTGTTAGGTCTAGGCGTCAGGGTAAGGTTTAGGGTTAGGGTTAAGAGCTAAGTTTGGGTTTAGTGGTTAGGATTAGGATTAGGGTTAGGAGTTAGGGTAAAGGGTCAAGGGTTAGCATTATTTTTAGCCATAGCTTTGGCGTTAGGAGTAAGGGTTAGGTTCAGTGTTAGGGTAACAGTAGGTTACTGTAACAGTAACTACGTAGGGTAACAGTTAGTGTTAGTGGTTTAGAATTAGGGTTAGGGATTAGTTGTTACAGTTATGACTAGGAGATAGGGTTAGAATTATGGGATAGGGGTTATTCTCAGGGTAAGTGTTATGCATTAACGTTAGGATAAGAGGTTAAAGTTCAGGTTACGGTGAGGTTTACATTCTAAGGTGAGCAATAGAATCAGGGTTAAATGTTATTTTCAGGGTTAGAGTTTTGGGTGAGGTGTAGAGTTTATGCTTAGGACACCGGCCTTGTCTGCATTAGGCGGGGGGCGGGAGTTAGGGGGCTGGGATTGTCACCAGGAACCCACTCTATCGTACTCTGGTTATGGGCCCCAGCGGTTCATTCAGGACACAGTGGAAGAGCCTCCTTTCACGCATGGAATGGGAGGATTGTAGGCTTTCTAAACTCTAAGAAAGCAAGAAGACTGAGAATTAGATTTAGGGTTAGGGTTAGGGTTCGGGTTAAGGATCAAGGTTAGTGTTAGGGTGAAGGCTTAGAGTTAGGGGTTACGGGTAGCGTTACAGGTTACTCTTAGTTTTAACCGTTACAGTTAGGTTCAGGGTTAAGGTTTACGGTTAGGTTTAAGGTTAGGGTTTAGGGTTTGGTACAGGATTAGGGTTAAATATTAGGTTTAGGGTTAAAGATTACGATTAAGGTTAGGTTTAAAGGTTAGTGTGAGGGTTAACAGTCAGGGTTAAAGTTAAGAGTTAGGGTTAGGGTTAGTGTTAGGATTAAGGGTTCATGTTAGGTTTAGGGTTAGAGTTAAGTGCTATGGTTAGCGCTCGAGGTTAGGGTTAGGTTTAGGGTTCACAGTTAGGGTTATGTTTAGGGGTTAGCATTAGGGTTAGGGATTAGCTTTAGGGTAAGAGTTTAGAGTTAGTGTTGGGCTTTAGGCTCAGGGCTTAGGTTTAGGGTCAGAGGTTAGGGTTGATGTTAGGGCTTAGATTTAGCGGTTAGTTTAAGGGCACAGGACCTGTTTATTCTACAGTGAGAGGGGTTAGGGTTAGGGTTAGGGTTGGCATAAGGGTTACGGTTAGATTTAACCTTGGGGTTAGTGTTAGGGTTAGGGGTTAAAAACACCTACAGCCAGCCCTAACCCGATTTCTCACACTTCTTCCATTCTCAGAGTTAACCAAGCCTACAATACAGCCATGTCATGCGTGAGAAGAGGCTCCACCTGAGCCCTGTATGTAGGTCTTGGCCCAAGGCCCAGCGTATGGTGGTGTCGTGTCGCAGCGACCCTGTGCACCACTCTCACCATAGATTAAACAGGTCCTGTGCCCTTAAACTAACCGCTAAATCTCAGCCCGAACACTAATCCTAACCCCTAACCCGAAAAGTTATCCTTAACCCTAACTGTTAACACTCAAACTAACCCTTAACTCTAACCCTAGTCATGATCTTTAACCCTAACCCTAACACTTAACCCTAACCCTGTACCAAACCGTAACCCCTAAGCTTAACCCTAACCCTAAACCTAAACCCTAAGTCTAACTGTAACTGTTAAACCTAACAGTAACTTTTAACCCTATAACTAACCCTATCCCCTTACCCGAAGCCCTCACCCTAAGATTAAACTTCATCCCTAACCATAACGATAATCCTAACCCTAAATCTAATTCTCAGACTTCTTACTTTCTTAGAGATTGGAAAGCTTACAATCCTCCTTTACCATGCGTGAAATCAGGCTCTGCCAGAGTGTCCTACAAGAAACCCATGGGCCCATACCCTGCATACGATAAAGTGGGTTTCTGGTGACAATCGCATCCCCCTCAATCCCACTCCTAGGGCAGACAGGGCCCATACCCTAAGCAAAACCCTACCCCTCACTCATAATTCTAACCCTGATCCTATTGCTCACCTTAACACATAAACCTCACCGTAAACCTAACTATAACCACTTATTCTAACGTTAATGCATAACACTTATGCTAAGAACAACCCCTATCACTTAATACTAACCCAAACTCCTAGCCATAACAGTAACCCCTAATCCCTAACCCTAATTCTAACCACTAAACATTACCTTAACCCTACAAACAACCCTAATACTAACCCTAACCTTAAACGCTAACCCTAACCTTATCCCTAAACATAACCTTAAAAGTTTACCCTAAACCCTAACCCTATCCCCTAACCCTAAGCCTAACCCTTAATTCTGATCCTAATCCTAACAATTAAACCTAATCCTAACACTAACCCTTACCTTAATGCCTAGACCTAATCTTAGCAGTAAAACTACCTCTAACCCTAACCCTAGACCTTAATCCTAACACTATCCCTAACTTATAACCCTAACTGTTAACCCTCATCCTAACCCTTAACTCGGACCATAACCCTAACCCTTAACCCTAACACATCCCTTAATGCTAACCCTAAGCCTTAACCCTTAACCCTAATCCTATCCCTTAACCCTAACCCTAACCCCTAACCCTAACCCTACCCCAACCCTAAATCTAACCCTAGTCCCTAACCCAACCCTAACCATTAACCCCTAATGCTAACATTAACCCTAACCCCTAATCCCTAACCCCTAACCCTCACTCGAACACTAACCCCTAACCCCAAACACCTAACCCTAATCATAACCATAATTCTCACACTTCCTCCATTCTCAGAGTTAGCCAAGCCTACAATAAAACCATGCCATGCGTGAGAAGAGGCTCTGCCTGAGACCTACATGTAGGTCTGGGCCCAAGGCCTAGGGTACGATGGTGTGGTGTGGCGATGACCCATTCCGCACACTTCTCACCATAGATTACACAGGTCCTGTGCCCTTAAAATAACCTCTAAATCTAAGCCCTAACACTAACTCTAACACTAACCCCTAACCCTAAACTTAAGCCCTGACCCTAACGCCCATCACTAACATTAAACCCTTACCCTATTCCTAACCCATAACCCTACTGCCTAAACGTAACCCTAACGATGAACCCTACCCCTAACCCTAACCCCAAACCCTAAGCACTCACACTAACACTAATATTCATCCCTAAACAGTGCCGTAATCCTAACCCAAAATCTAATTCTCAGAGTTTTGAAAGCCTACAATCCTACTAAGCCATGCATGAAAGCCCGCTCTACCACAGTGTCCTGCATGAAACCCAGAGGCCCATACACTGCGTACTAAAGAATGGGTTCCCAGGGATCATCACAGATCCCTAACTTCGCCTCCTAGTGCATACAGGGCCCGTGCCCTAAGGATAAACCCTACCCTTCACCCATAACCCTAACCCAGAACATAACACCTAACCCTGATCCTACTGCTCACCTTAACAGGTAAAGCTCACCGTAACCCTAACTTTAAGCCCTTATCATAACGTTAATGCATGACACCCTGAGAACAAGCCCTATACCGTAATTCTAACCCTAACTCCTAGCCATAACCATAACACCTAATCCCTAATTGTGAAACGCCAACCCTAACCTTAACCCTCCGAACAACACTAACAATAACCCTAACCCCTTACGCTAACCCTACACATAAAAATAACCCTAACCGTTGATCCTTAGTCATAACCCCTAACCTTAACCCTAACTCTTCACGCTAATCCCAATCCTAACCATTAAACATAACCCTAACAATTAACCCTAACCCTAACCTTTACCCTAATGCCTAGAGATCTAAACCCAACACTGACCTACAGTTAACACTAACGCTAACCCCCTAATGCTAACCTTAAACCTGAACCATAGCCTTGACCCTTAACCCTAAACCTATCCCTAACCCCCTAACCCTAACTGTTAACCCTGACCCTAACCCTTAACCCTGACCCTAACCCTAAACCTGAACCCTAACCCTAAGCCTAACCCTTAACCCTAACCCTATCCCTTAACCCTAACGCCTAACCCTAACGCTAACTCCAAACCTAAACCTTACCCTGGCCCCCTAACCAGACTTAACACATAACTCGTAACACTAACTCTAACCCTAATCACTAATCCCTACCACTTAACCCTGACTCGAAACCGAACCCCTAACTCGAAACCCCTAACCCCAACCCTAACCCTAATTCTCACACTACTTCCATTCCCAGAGTGAAGCAAGCCTACAATACAGCCATGCCATGTGTGAGATGAGGCTCCGCCTGAGTCCTGCATGTAGGTCTTGTCCCAGGGCCCAGGGAATGATGTTGTGCTTTCGTGGTGACTCCGACCGCACCCCTCTCACCGTAGATTAACCAGGTCCTGTGCCCTTAAACTGACCGCTAAATCTAAGCCCTACCACCAACCCTAACCCCTGACCCTGAACCTAAGCTGCGAGCCTAAAGCCCAACACTAACTCTAAACCCTTACCCTAAACCTAATCCTTAACCCTAATGCTAACCCCTAAACGTAACCCTAACCGTGAACAGTAAACCTAACCCTAACCTCTAACACAAACCATAACATATAACTCTAACCCTAAAACTAAACCTAACCCTTAACCCTAAACCTAAACCCTAACCCTAACTCTTAACCTTAACCCTAACCGTTAACTCTCACAATAACCTTTAATCCTAACCCTAATCCTAATCTTCAACCCTAAACCTAACATTTAACCCTAACCCTGTACCTAACCCTAACCCTATACCAAACACTATCCCCTCATATTAACCCTAACTGTAAACCTCAACCCTAAACTGAACTGTAACCATTAAACCTAAGAGTAACCTTTAACCCTAACCCTAATCCCTAACCCTAAGCCCTCACCCTAGCACTAAACTTCATCCTTAACCCTAACCATAATCCTAACCCTAAATCTAATTCTCAGACTTCTTGCTTGCTTAGAGTTTAGGAAGCCTGCAATCCTCCCATGCCATGCGTGAAAGGAGGCTCTACCACTGTGTCCTGCATGAAACCCACGGGCCCATAACCAGAGTACGATACAGTGGGATCCTGGTGACAATCCCAGCCCCCTAACCTCCCCCCGCCCTTTCCTAAGGCAGACATAGCCCGTGCGCTAAGCATAAACAATACATGTAACAGATATCCCTCACCCTGAACATAACACCTAACCCTGTTCCTATTTCTCCCCTTAACATGTAAAACTGACCATGAGCCTAACTTTAACCTCTTATCCTAACGTTAATGCATAACCCATTCCCTGAGAACAACCCCTATCCCATAATTCCAACCCTATCTCCTAGTCAAAACTGTAACACCTAATCCCTAACCCTAATTCTAAACCACTAACCCTAACCGGAACCCTGCCTACAACCCTAACACTGACAGTAACCCTTACTTCTAATCCCAACGCTATGCCTAACAGAAACCCTTAACCCTTGATCCTAACCCCTAAGCCTTACCCTAACCCTTAAACCTAATCCTAATCTTAACCATTAAACCTAACCCTAGCTCTTAAAGCTAACCCTAAACCTTACCCTCACAACTAGACCCAACCCTGACAGTAACCTAACACCTAACCGTAACCCCTAAAGCTAACCCTAACCCTGAACCCTAAACCTAACCCTAACACTGAACCCTCACTATATCCCCAACCTCTAAGCCTAATCCTAACCGTTAACCCTCACCCTAACACTTACAGTGGACCATAACACTAAACATTAACCCTAATACTAAAATTTAACCCTAACCCTGAGCCCAACCCTTAACCCTAATCCTATCCTTTTACCCTAACACTAACCCCAATCCTAATTCTAACCATAACCTTTCATAAAACACTAACTCCTAACCCTAACACTTACCAAATACCCTAATCGCTAATCCCTAACACTAACGCTTAACCTTTACCGTAACCGTTAACACTCACCCTAACCCTTAACACTGACCCTAACCTTAACCTTTAATCTAAGCGTAACCCTTAACCCTAACAGTAAGGGAAACCCTTATGCCAATCTTATCCCTTATCCCTAACCTTAACACTACAGCTAAACATAACCCTAACCTTTGATACTTAAACCTTTTCCCTAACACTTACTTTTACCCCAAACCCTAACCCTAATCCTAAGCATTAAACCTAACCCTATCTCTTAATCCTTACTCTAACGCCTAGATCTAACCCTAAATGTAACCTACCACCTAATCCTAACCTTAAGCCCTAACGCTAATTCTAACCCTGAACCCTAAACCTACCCGTAACCCTTAACACTAACCCTATCCATAAACCTTAACCCTGACCCTAACCATTACCCGCACCCAAACATTTAACCCTGACCCTAACCCTAATCCTTAATGATAACCCTAACACTAAACACTAACCCTAAGCCCAACACTTAACCCTAATCCTATCCCTTAACCCTAAGCCTAACCCTAACACCTAACCCTAAACCTAAGCCTAACCCCAACCTGAACCATTAATCTTGACCCTTACCATTAATCCTCACACTAACACTAATCCTAATCTTTAACCATAAAGCTAACACTGAAGCCTACCCCTGTGCCAAACGCTAAACCCAAACCTTAACCCTAACCCTGAAACTTAACCGTAAACCTAACTGTAACTGTTAAACCTAACACTAACTTTTAACCCCAACCCCTAACCTAAGACCCCACCCTGACACTAATCTTCATCCCTAAACATTACCATAATCCTACCCCTAAATCTAATTCTCAGACTTCTTGCTTTCTCAGAGTTTAGAAAGCCTACAATCCTCCCATGCCATGAGTAAAAGGGGGCTCTGCCACTGTGTCCTGCATGAAACCCAGGAGCCCATAACCAGCGTACGATAGAGTGAGTTCTCGGCGACAATCCCATCCCCCTAACCCCCGCCCCCCGCCCAGTGCAGACAGAGCCCGTACGCTAAGTATAAACACTACCCCTAACAGATAACCCTCACCCTGAACATAATACCTAGCCCTGATCCTATTGCTCAGCTTAAAACATAAACCTCTCCGTAACCCTAACTTAGCCCCTTAACTTAACGTGAATGCATAACACCTTGAGAAGCCCTATCCTATAATTCTAATCCTAAACCATAGTCATAACCGTAATACCTCATCCCTAATTCTAAAACGTCAACCCTAACCTTCACCCTACCAACAACCCTAAACCTAACCCTAACCCCTAACCCTAAGCCCTCTCCCTAACACTAATCTTCATCCCTAAACCGTGCCGTAATCCTAACCCAAAATCTAATTCTCAGACTCCTTGCTTTCTCAGAGTTTTGAAAGCCTACAATCCTACTAAGCCATGCATGAAAGCCGGCTCTGCCACAGTGTCCTGCATGAAACCCAGAGGCCCATACACTGCGTACGATAGAGTGGGTTCCCAGCGACCATCACACATCCCTAACTTCGCCTCCTAGTGCATACAGGGCCCGTGCCCTAAGGATAAACCCTACCCCTCACTCATAAGCCTAACCCAGAACATAACACCTAACCCTGATCCTACTGCTCACCTTAACAGGTAAAGCTCACCGTAACCCTAACTTTAACCCCTTATCTTAAGGTAAATGCATGACACCCTAGAACAAGCCCTATACCGTAATTCTAACCCTAACTCCTAGCCATAACCATAACACCTAATCCCTAATTGTGAAACGCCAACCTTAACCTTAAAGCTATGAACAACACTAATGCTAACCCTAACCGCTTATGCTAAACCTATGCCCAAAAATAACACTAACCGTTGATCCTTAGTCATAACCCCTAACCTTAACCCTAACCCTTAACCCTAATCCCAATCCTAACCATTAAACATAACCCTAACAATTAACCCTAACCCTAACCTTTACCCTAATGCCTAGAGATCTAACCCCAACACTGACCTACAGGTAACACTAACGCTAACCCCCTAATGCTAACCTTAAACCTGAACCATACACCTGACCCTTAACCCTAAACCTATCCCTAATCCCGTAACCCTAACCCTAACTCTTCACCTTCACCCTAAACCTTAACCCTGACCCTAACCCTAAACCTGAACCCGAAACCTAAGCCTAACCCTTAACCCTAACCCTATCCCTTAACCCTAAACCCTAACCCTAACGCTAACTCCAAACCTAAAACTTACCATGGCCCCCTAAAGCAGACTTAACACTTAACCCGTAACACTAACTCTAACCCTAACCACTAATCCCTACCACCTAACCCTGAGTCAAAACCTAACCCCTAACTTGCAACCCCTAACCCCAACCCTAACCCTAATTCTCACACTACTTCCATTCCCAGAGTGAAGCAAGCCTAAAATACAGCCATGCCATGTGTGAGATGAGGCTCCGCCTGAGTCCTGCATGTAGGTCTTGTCCCAGGGCCCAGGGAATGATGTTGTGCTTTGTGGTGACTCCGAACAGACCCCTCTCACCATAGATTAAACAGCTCCTGTGCCCTTAAACTGACCGCTAAATCTAAGCCCTACCACCAACTCTAACCCCTGACCCTGAACCTAAGCCCCGAGCCTAAAGACGAACACTAACTCTAAACCCTTACCCTAAACCTAATCCTTAACCCTAATGCTAACCCCTAAACGTAACCCTAACCCTGAACAGTAAACCAAACCCTAACCTCTAACACAAACCCTAACACATAACTCGTACCCTAAAACTAACCCTAACCCTTAACCCTAAACCTAAACCCTAACACTAACTCTTAACCTTAACCCTAACCGTTAACTCTCACGCTAACCTTTAATCCTAACCCTAATCCTAATCTTCAACCCTAATTCTAACACTTAACCCTAACCCTGTACCTAACCCTAACCCTATACCAAACCCTAACCCCTCATCTTAACCCTAACCGTAAACCTCAACCCTAAACCGAACTGTAACTGTTAAACCTAAGAGTAACCTTTAACCCTAACCCTAATCACTAACCCTAAGCCCTCACCCTAACACTAAACTTCATCCTTAACCCTAACCATAATCCTAACCCTAAATCTAATTCTCAGACTTCTTGCTTTCTTAGAGTTTAGAAAGCCTGCAATCCTCCCATGCCATGCGTGAAAGGAGGCTCTACCACGGTGTCCTGCATGAAACCCACGGGCCCATACCCAGAGGACGATACAGTGGGATCCTGGTGACAATCCCAGCCCCCGAACCTCCTCCCCCGCCTAATGCAGACAGGGCCCGTGCGCTAACCATAAACAATACCTGTAACAGATATCCCTCACCCTGAACATAACACCCAACCCTGTTCCTATTTCTCCCCTTAACACGTAAAACTGACCGTGAGCCTAACTTTAACCTCTTATCCTAACGTTAGTGCATAACCCATTCCCTGAGAACAACCCCTATCCACTAATTCTCACCCTATCTCTTATTCATCACTGGAACACCTAATCCCTAACCCTAATTCTAAACCGCTAACCCTAACCGTAACCCTGCCTACAACCCTAACACTTACAGTAACCCTTACTTCTAACCCCAACGCTATGCCTAACAAAAACCCTTAACCCTTCACCCTAACCCCTAAGCCTTACCCTAACCTTTAACCTTAATCCTAATCCTAACCATTAAACCTAACCCTAGCTCTTAAAGCTAACCCTAAACCTTACCCTCACGACTAGACCGAACCCTGACACTAACCTAACACCTAACCCTAACCATAACCCCTAAAGCTAACCCTAACCCTGAACCCTAAACCTAACCTTAACACTGAACCCTCACTATATCCCCAACCTCTAAGCCTAATCCTAACCGTTAACCCTCACCCTAACACTTAAACTGGACCATAACACTAAACATTAACCCGAACACTAAACTTTAACCCTAAATCTGAGCCCAACCCTTAACCCTAATCCTATCCTTTTACCCTAAACCTAACCCCTAAACCTAACCCTAACACTAACCCCAATCCTAATTCTAACCATACCCCTTCATAAAACACTAACTCCTAACCCTAACACTTACCAAAAACCCTAATCGCTAATCCCTAACACTAACGCTTAACCTTTACCGTAACCGTTAACGCTCACCATAACCCTTAACACTAAACTTAACCTTTAATCTAAGCGTGACCCTTGACCATAAAAGTAAGGAAAACACTTACGCCAATCTTATCCCTTATCCCTAACCCTACAACTAAACATAACCCTAACCTTTGATCCTTAAACCTAACCCCTAACACTTACTTTAACCCAAAACCCTAACCCTAATCCTAAGCATTAAACCTTACCCTATCTCTTAACCCTTACTCTAACGCCTAGATCTAAACCTAAATGTAACCTACCACCTAATCCTAACCTTAAGCCCTAATGCTAACTCTAACCCTGAACCCTAAACCTACCTGTAACCCTTAACACTAACCCTATCCGTAAACCTTAACCCTGACCCTAACCATTACCCGCACCCAAACATTTAACCCTGACCCTAACCCTAATCCTTAACGATAACCATAACACTAAACCCTAACCCTAAGCCCAACACTTAACCCTAATCCTATCCCTTAACCCTAAGCCTAACCCTAACCCCTAACCCTAAACCGAAGCCTAACCCCAACCTGAACCATTAATCTTGACCCTTACCATTAACCCTCACACTAACACTAATCCTAATCTTTAACCATAAAGCTAACATTGAAGTCTTCCCCTGTGCCAAACGCTAAACCCAAACCTTAACCCTAACCCTGAAACTTAACCATAAACCTAACTGTAACTGTTAAACCTAACACTAACCTTTAACCCCAACCCCTAACCCAAGACACCACCCTGACACTAATCTTCATCCCTAAACATTACTATAATCCTACCCCTAAATCTAATTCTCAGACTTCTTGCTTTCTCAGAGTTTAGAAAGCCTACAATCCTCCCATGCCATGAGTAAAAGGGGGCTCTGCCACTGTGTCCTGCATGTAACCCAGGAGCCCATACCCAGCGTACGATAGAGTGGGTTCCCGGGGACAATTCCATCCCCCTAAACCCCGCCCACCTCCCAGTGCAGACAGGGCCCGTATGCTAAGTATAAACACTACCCCTAACAAATAACCCTCACCCTGAACATAACACCTAACCCTGATCCTACTGCTCACCTTAACAGGTAAAGCTCACCGTAACCCTAACTTTAACCCCTTATCTTAACGTTAATGCATGACACCCTGAGAACAAGCCCTATACCGCAATTCTAACCCTAACTCCTAGCTATAAACATAACACCTAATCCCTAATTCTGAAACGCCAACCCTAACCTTAACCCGACCAACAACACTAACACTAACTCTAACCCCTTACCCTAACCCTACGCCTAAAAATAACCCTAACCGTTGATCCTTAATCATAACCCATAACCTTAACCTTAACCCTTAAGCCTAATCCCAATCCTAACCTTTAAACATAACCCTAACTCTTAACCCTAACCCTAACCTTTACCCTAATGCCTAGAGATCTAAACCCAACACTGATCTACAGTTACACAAACCCTACCCTCTAATGCTAACCTTAAACCTGAACCAAGCTCCTAACCCTTAACCCTAACCCTATCCCTAACCCCCTTACCCTAACTCTAACTGTTAACCCTCACCCTAACCCTCAACCCTGACCCTAAACTTAAACCTTAATCCTAACCATGCATGAGATGAGCCTCTGCCTTTGTCCTGCGTGACAGTTGAAGCCCAACACCCAGGGTACGATGAAGTGGGGACCCAGCCTTGCTCCACACCCACAGTGCCCCGTACTTTAGACAGGGCCCGTGCCCTAACACACACCGTTAAACGTAAGCCCTAACCCTATCTCTAAACCAAACCCTTAGTAAGCCCTGAATCTAACTCCTAACAGTAACCCTAATCCCTGACCCTTACTCTTGCCTCTCACCCTAAACCTAAACCCAACCACTAAACATAATCCTAATCTCTAACCCTAACAGTAATCCTAACCCTAATTCTAACCTAAAACACTAACCCCTAAACCTAATCCTAGTCCCTAACACCTAACCTTACCCTAAACCCAATTCCAATTCTCAGACTTCTTCAATTCAAAAACTTAAAAAAGCCTACAATCCACCAATGCCGTGTCTGAGATGAGGGTCCGCCCCTATGTCCTGCATGACAGGCAGGTGCCAATGCCCAGGGTACTATGGAGTGGGGTCCGGGGGTCTGGAGGCTTGCTAAACTCCAGTTTGGAAGAATTGCTATAGTCATATATAGGGATGCTTACATTTACTGATAGAAAGCAACTATTGGTGTGTGATTTGTAGGCTTGCCTTACTCTAGTTTGGATGAAGAAGCTGAATCATATATAGGAATATTAGCTTTGAGTTAGAGGAAGCATCTATGGGGGGTGCTTTTTTGGCTTGTTAAACTCTGGTTTGGAAGAAGTTCGAGAGTCTTATATAGGAACGATATCATTCATTCAGAGAAAGCAATTATAGGGAGTTGTTTTGTAGGCTTGCTAAGCTCTAGTTTGGAGGAAGGCGAGAGTCATATATAGGAACGCTCACATTCACATAAAGCGTCTACGGGGGGACGGTTTCTAGGCTTCCTAAACTCTAGCTTGGAAAAAGAGGACAGTTATGTATAGGAACTCTCGGCGGGGGATTTGTAGCATTGCTAAAATCTTAGATTGGAAAAGTTGCGAGAGTCATACATAGGAATGTTAACATTCACTCAATGAAAGCAACTATAAGGGGTGCTTTCCAGGCTGGCTACACTCTAATTTGGAAAAAGTGCGACAGTCATATAGAGGAAGGCTTATATTCACTCAGACAAAGCAATTATGTGTAGGTGTATAGTAGGCATGCTAACTCTAGTTTGGAAAATTTCGAGAGCCATGTATAGGAAAGCTTACAGTAACTTAGAGAAAGCAACGAACGGGGGTGGAGTGTAGGCTTGCTAAACTCTAGTTTGGAGGAAGTGCCATAGTCCTATATAGGAACGCTTAAATTCGTTCAGAGAAAACAGCTGTCGGGGATTGGTTTGTAGACATAACTCAAGTTTGGAAGAAGTGCGAGAGACATATATAGGAATGTTTACATTGACTCAAAGAAAGCAACTATGGGGGAGTGTTATTTTGGCATGCCAGATGCTAGTTAGGAAGAAGTACAAGACTCATATATAGGAACGCTTACATTCACACACCGAGAGCAACTACGGAGTAGTGTCAGGTAGACATGTTAAAGTCTAGCTTGGGAGAAGTTCCAGAGTCCTATATAGGAAAGGTAACAGCCACTTTGAAAAAGCAAGTCTTGGCGGGTGGTTTGTAGGCCTGCAAAACCCTGTTTTGGTTGAAGTGTGAGAGTCATATATGAGAACGCTTACATTCCCTCAGAGAAAGCAACGATGGGGTTGTTTGTAGGCTTACTAAACTGCAGTTTGGAAGAAGCACGAGAATCACATATAGGAACACATACATTTTGACGCACTGAAAGTAACTATGGGGTGGTGTTTTATAGGCATGCTAAACTCTAGTTTGGACGAAGTTTGAGAATCACATATAAGAAAGCTTACAGTCACTTAGAGAAAGCAAATCTCTGGGTGTGGAAAGTAGGCCTGCTAAACTCTATTTTGGTTTAAGAGTGAGAGTCATATATGGGAAGGCTTACATTCCCTCAGAGAAAGCAACGACGACGTGGTGGTTTGTAGGCATACTAAACTCTAGTTTGGAAGAAGTGGGAGAATGATATATGGGAACGCTTACATTCACGTAGAGAAAGCAATTATGGGGTGGCGTTTTTGTAGCCATGCTAATCTCTAGTTTGGAAGAAGTTAAGGAGTAATATATAGGAAAGGTTACAGTCATAGAAACCAACTCTCGGGGGATGTTTTGTACACCTGCAAAACTCCAGTTTGGAAGAAGGGGGAGAGTCATATTGGGGACCGCGTGCATTCACTCAGAGAAATCAACGATGGGATTGTGATTTGTAGGCATAGTCAACTCTAGTTTGGAAGAAGTACGAGAATCGTATATAGGAACGCTTACCTTCACGCAGAGAAAGCAACTATGGAGTGATGTTTGTATGCCTACTAAAATATAGTTTGGAGGAAGTTCGAGAGTCATATCTGGGAAGCTTACAGTCACTTAGAGAAAGCAACTCTCGGGGGGTGTTTCGTAGGCCTGCTAAACTCTATTTTCAATGAAGTGTTAGAATAATATATGGGAACTCAGTGAAAGCAACGTCGTGGTTGTGGTTCCTAGGCATACTAACCTGTAATTTGGAAGAAGCAAGAGAATCACATGTAGAGCCGCTTACATTCCGGCACCGAAAACAACTATGGGGTGGTGTTTTGTAGGCTTGCAAAACTCTAGTTTGGACGAAGTTTGAGAGTCATATATAGGAAAGTTTACAGTCACGTAGAGAAAACAACTCTCTGGGTGTGGAATGTAGGCCTGCTAAACTCTATTTTGGTTGAAGTGTGAGAGTCATATATGGGAACGCTTACATTCACTCAGAGAAAACAACGTTTGGGTGGTGGTTTGTAGGGCATACTAAACTGTAGTTTGGAAGAAGTACGAGAGTCCTATATAGGAACACTTACATTCACGCAGAGAAAGCACTTATGGCGTCAGGTTTTGTAGGCATGCTAAACTGCAGTTTGGAAGAAGTTGGAGAACCTTATACAGGAATGATTACCATCACCTAGGGAAAGCAACTCTCGGGAGATTGTTTGTACACATGCTAAACTCTAATTTGGATGAAGTGTGAGAGTCAAACATGGGACCGCTTACATTCCCTCAGAGAAACAACATTGGGCTGGTTTTTGTAGGCATACTAAATAGTTTGGAAGAAGTACGAGAATGATATTTGGGAACGTTTACATTCACCCAGAGAAAGCAACTACGGGGTGGTGTTTTGTAAGCATGCTATAGTTTGGAAGAAGTTCTAAACCTGAACAGTCACTTAGAGAAAGCAACTCTTGGTGGGTGATTTTTAGGTCTGCTAAATTGTATTTTGAAAGAAGTACCAGAGTCATATATACTAATGCTTACATTCATGCAAAGAAAAAACTATGGGGTGATGTTTTGTGGGCATGTTAACCTGTAGTTTGGAAGAAGTTGGAGAGTCTTATTTAGGAAAGCTTACAGTCACCTAGAGAAAGCAACTCTCGGGAGATCCTTTCTTGGCCTGCTAAACTCTACTTTGCATCAATTGTGAGAGTCAAACATGGGAATGCTTTCATTCATTCAGAGAACGCAACGTTTGGGTGGTGGTTTGTAGGCATTCTAAACTGTATTTTGGAGGAAGTACAAGAGTCATATATCTGAACGCTTACATTCAGGCATAGACAGCAACTCTGGGGTCGTATTTTGTTGGCATGCTAAACTGTGGTTTGGAAGAAGTTCGAGAGTCTTATATAGGAAAGATTACAGCGACACAGAGAAAACAACTCTCGGAAGTTTATTGGTAGGCCTGCTAAACTCTAATTTGGATGAAATGTGAGAACGCTTGCATTCATTCACTCAGAGAAAGAAACATTATCGTGATGGTTTGAAGGCATAATAACTGTAGTTGGGAAGAAGTAGGAGAGTCATATATATGAACGGTTACATTCACGCAGAGAAAGCAACTGTGGGGTGGCGCAGGTATGCATGTTAATCTGTAGTTTGGAGGAAGTGCGAGAGTCATATCTGGGGAAAATTACAGTCACTTAGAGAAAGGAACCATTTTGGGCTGGTTTGTAGATCTGCTAAATTCTATTTTGGAACAGAGTGTGAGTCATATATGGGAACGCTTATGTTCACTCAGAGAAAGCAACCACGGTGTGGTGTTTTGTTGGCATGCTGTAGTTTGAAAGAAGTTGGAGATTCTTATATAGGAAAGTTTACAGTCACCTAGAGAAAGCAACTCACGGGGTGTGGTTTGTAGGCCTGCTAAACTCTAATTTAGATGAAGTGAGAGAGGCATATATATGAACGCTTATATTGATGCAGAGAAAGTAACTATGGGGTGGTGTTTTGTAGGCATGCTAAAATATAATTTGGAAGAAGTTCGAAAGCAGACAGTCACTTAGAGAAAGCAACTCTCGGCGGTTCATTTTTCGGTCTGCTAAATTGTATTTTGAAAGAAGTACCAGAGTCATATATACAAACGCTTACATTCATGCAGAGAAAGCAACTGTGGGGTGGTGTTTTCTAGGCATGCTAAACTCTAGTTTGGACGAAGTTTGAGAATCACATATAAGAAAGCTTAGAGTCACTTAGAGAGAGCAAATCTCTGGTGTGGAATGTAGGCGTGCTAAACTCTATTTTGGTTTCAGAGTGAGAGTCATATATGGGAAGGCTTACATTCACTCAGAGAAAGCTACGATGATGTGGTGGTTTGTAGGCATACTAAACTCTAGTTTGGAAGAAGTAGGAGAATGATATATGGGAACACTTACATTCATGCAGAGAAAGCAATTATGGGGTGGATTTTTTGTAGCCATGCTAATCTCTATTTTGCAAGAAGTTAAAGAGTAATATATAGGAAAACGTACCGTCATTTATAGAAACCAACTTTCGGGGGATGGTTTGTAGGCCTGCAAAACTCTACTTTGGAAGAAGGGGGAGAGTCATATTGGGGACTGCGTACATTCACTCAGAGAAATCAACGATGGGGTTGTGGTTTGTAGGCATACTAAACTCTAGTTTGGAAGAAGTACGAGAATCATATATAGGAACGCTTACATTCATGCAGAGAAAGCAACTATGGAGTGATGTTTGTATGCCTACTAAACTATAGTTTGGGGGATGTTCGAGAGTCATATCTGGGAAGTTTACAGTCATTTAGAGAAAGCAACTCTTGGGGGGGTGGTTCGTAGGCCTGCTAAACTCTATTTTCAATGAAGTGTTAGAATCATATACAGGAACGCTTACATTCACTCAGAGAAAGCAACGTTGGGGTGGCCGTTTTTGAGCATACTGAACTCTACTTTGGAAGAGGTACGAGAGACATATACAGGAACGCTTACATTAACACAGAGAAAGCAAATATGGGGTGCTGTAGTGCAGGCATGCTAAACTATAGATTGGAAGAAGTTCGAAAGCTGACAGTCATTTACAGAAAGCAACTCTTGGCGGGTGATTTTTAGGTCTGCTAAATTGTATTTTGAAAGACGTACCAGAGTCATATAGACAAACGCTTACATTCATGCAGAGAAAGAAACTATGGGGTGATGTGTTGTTGGCATGCTAAACTGCAGTTTGGAAGGAGTTCGAGAGTGTTATATAGGATAACTTAGAGTCACCTAGAGAAAGCAACACTCGGGACAGCTTTGCAAGCCTGTAAACACTAATTAGCAGCAATTGTGAGAGTCAAACATGGGAACGCTTACATTCACTCAGAGAACACAACGTTTGGGTGGTGATTTGTAGGCATCATAACTGTAGTTTGGAAGAAGTAGGAGAGTCATATATATGAACGGTTACATTCACGCAGAGAAAGCAACTGATGGGTGGCGTATGTACGCATGTTAATGTATACTTTGGAGGAAGTTCGGGAGTCTTATCTGGGGAAAATTGCAGTCACTTAGAGAAAGCAACCATCGGGGGCCGTTTTGTAGATCTGCTAAATTCTATTTTGGAAGAAGAGAGAAAGTCATATGTGGGAACGCTTATGTTCACTCAGAGAAATCAACGATGGGGCAGTGTTTCGTTGGCATGCTAAACTGTAGTTTGGAAGAAGTTCGCGAGTCTTATATAAGAAAGCTTACAGTCACCTAGAGAAAGTAACTCTCGGCAGATTGTTTCTAAGCATGCTAAACTCTAATTTGCATCAATTGTGAGAGTCAAACATGGGAACGCTTACATTCACTCAGAGAACGCAACGTTTGGGTGGTGGTTTGTAAGCATTCTAAACTGTATTTTGGAGGAAGTAGGAGAGTCATATATACGAATGCTTACATTCACGCAGAGAAAGCAACTCTGGGGTCGTATTTTGTTGGCATGCTAAACTGTGGTTTGGAAGAAGTTCGAGAGCCTTATATAGGAAAGATTACACTGACACAGAGAAAACAACTCTCTGTAGTTTGTTGGTAGGTCTGCTAAACTGTAATTTGGATGAAGTGTGAGAACGCTTGCATTCACTCAGAGAAAGAACTTTGTCGTGGTGGTTTGTAGGAATAACAACTGTAGTTCGAAGAAGTAGGAGAGTCATATATGAACGGTTACATTCACGCAGAGAAAGCAATTGTGGGGTGGTGTATGTAATCATCATAATCTGTAGTTTGGAGGAAGTTCGAGAGTCATATCTGGGGAAAATTAGAGTCACTTAGAGAAAGGAACCATCGGGGGCTGGTGTGTAGGTCTGCTAAATTCTATTTTGGAAAAAGAGTGAGAGTCATATATGGGAACGCTTATGTTCACTCAGAGAAATCAATGATGGGGCGCTGTATTGTTGGCATGCCAAACTGTAGTTTGGAAGAAGTTCGAGAGTCTTATATAGGAAAGTTTACAGTCACCTAGAGAAAGCAACTCACAGGAGGTGGTTTGTAGGCCGCTAAACTCTAATTTGGATGAAGTGAAAGAGGCATACATGGATATGCTTCATTCACTCAGAGAAAGGTAAGTTGGAGTGGCGGTTTTTAGGTATACTAAACTCCAGTTTGGAAGAAGTACGAGAGTCATATATATGAACGCTTATATGGACGCAGAGAAAGCAACTATGGGGTGGTGTTTTGTAGGCATGCTAATATATAATTTGGAAGAAGTTCGAAAGCAGACAGTCACTTAGAGAAAGCAACTCTTGGCAGTGGATTTTTAGGTCTGCTAAATTGTATTTTGAAAGAAGTACCAGTGTCATATAAAGAACGCTTACATTCATGCAGAGAAAGCATCTGTGGGGTAGTGTATTGTAGGCATGCTAAAATCTAGTTTGGACGAAGTTTGAGAATCACATATAAGAAAGCTTAGAGTCACTTAGAGAAAGCAAATCTCTGGTTGTGGAATGTAGGCGTGCTAAACTCTATTGTGGTTTAAGACTGAGCATCATATATGGAAAGGGTTACATTCACTCAGAGAAAGCAACGATGGTGTGGTGGTTTGTAGGCATACTAAACTCTAGTTTGGAAGAAGTAGGAGAATGATATATGGGAACGCTTACATTCATGCAGATAAAGCAATTATGCGGTGGATTTTTTGCACCCATGCTAATCTCTAGTTTGGAAGAAGTTATATAGGAAAGCGTACACTCATTTATAGAAACCAATTTACGGGGGATGGATGGTAGGCCTGCAAAACTCTACTTTGGAAGAAGGGGGAGAGTCATATTGGGGACCACGTACATTGACTCAGAGAAATCAAGGATGGGGTTGTGTTTTGTAGGCATACTAAACTCTAGTTTGGAGGAAGTATGAGAATCATATATAGGAACACTTACATTCATGCAGAGAAAGCAACTATGGAGTGATGTTTGTATGCCTACTAAACTATAGTTTGGAGGATGTTCGAGAGTCATATCTGGGAAGCTTACAGTCATTTAGAGAAAGCAACTCTCTGGGGGTGGTTCGTAGGCCTGCTAAACTCTATTTTCAATGAAGTGTTAGAATCATATACAGGAACGCTTACATTCACTCAGAGAAAGCAACGTTGGGGTGGTGGTTTGTAGGTATACTAACCTGTAATTTGGAAGAAGCAAAAGAATCACATATAGAACCGCTTACATTCAGGCACTGAAAGCCACTATGGGTTCGTGTTTTTAGGCATGCTAAACTGTAGTTTGGAAGAAGTTCGAAAGCTGTCACTTAGAGAAAGAAACTCTCTGCGGGTGATTTTTAGGTCTGCTAAATTGTGTTTTGAAATAAGTACCAGAATCATAGTTACAAACGGTTACATTCATGCAGAGAAAGAAACTATGGGGTGATGTTTTGTGGGCATGCTAAACTGCCCACAAAACTTCTAAGAAGTTCGAGAGTCTTATATAGGAAAGCTTACAGTCACCTAGAGAAAGCAACTCTCGGGAGATGGTTTCTAAGCCTGCTAAACTAATTTGCACCGATTGTTAAAGTCAAACATGGGAAGGTTTACATCCACTCAGAACGCAACGTTTGGGTTGTGGTTTGTGGCCATAATAACTGTAGTTCGGAAAAAGTAGGAAAGTCATATATATGAACGGTTACATTCACGCAGAGAAAGCAACTGTTGGGTACCGTATGTACGCGTGCTAATCTATAGTTTGGAGGAAATTCGAGAGTCATATCTAGGGAAAATTACAGTCACATAGCTAAATCAACCATCGGGGACTGGTTTGTAGGTCTGCTAAATTCTATTTTGGAAAAAGAGATTCATATAAGGGAATGCTTATGTTCACTCAGAGAAAGCAACGATCCGGTGGTGTATTGTTGGCATGCTAAACTGTAGTTTGGAAGAAGTTCGAGAGTTTTATATAGGAAAGCTTACATTCACCTAGAGAAAGCAACTTTCAGGATGTGGTTTATAGGCCTGGTGAACTCTAATTTGGATCAAGTGTGAGAGTCATACATACGAGTTCCAAAATACAGTTTAGTATGCCTACAAACCACCAGCCCAACATTGCTTTCTCTGAGTGGATATAGGCTTTCCCTTATATGAATCTCGGACTGCTTTCAAAATGCAATTTACCGGACCTACAAAACACCGCCTGAGAGTTGCTTTCTCTCACTATAAGCTTTCCTATATATGACTTTGGAACATAGTTTAGCATGCCAACAAAAGGCCACCCCATAGTTTGCGTGAATGTAAGCGTTCCTATGCATCACGCTCGTACTTCTTCCAAAGTATAGTACACCTACAAACCACCTCCCCAACTTTGCTTTTTCTGAGTGAATGTAAGCATTCTTTTATTCTCGTACTTCCTCCAAACTCCAGTTTAGTGTGACTAAAAACCACCACCGCAACCCTGCTTTCTCTGAGTGAATGTTAGCGTTCCCGTTTATGATTCACACTTCATCCAAAATAGAATTTAGCAGAACTACAAACCAGCCCCCAAGGGTTGCTTTCTCTATGAGACTGTAAGCTTTCCTATTACTCTTAACTTCTTCGCAACTAGAGATTTGCATGCCTACAAAACACCACCCCATAGTTGCCCTCTCTGCGTGAATGTAAGCACTTGTATATATGACTCTGCTACTTCTTCCAAAATACAGTTTAGTATGCTTACAAACAACCAACCAAACGTTGCGTTCTCTGAGAGAATGTTAGCGTTCCCAAGTATGACTGTTCCAAATGATGCAAAGTAGAGTTTAGCAGGCTTACAAACTATCTCTCGAAAGTTGCTTCCTCTGGGGGACTGTAAGCTTTCCTATAAAAGACTGTCGAACTTCTTCGAAACTACATTTCAGCACGCCAACAAAACATCACCACATAGTTTCTTTCTCAGCATAAATATAAGCGATTTTATATATGACTCTGGTACTTCTTTCAAAATACAATTTAGCAGACCTCTAAATCAACCGCCGAGAGTTGCCTTCTCTAAGTCACTGTCAGCTTTCGAACTTCTTCCAAATTATATTTTAGCAGGCCTACAAAACACCACCCCATAGTGGCCCTCTCTGGGTGAATGTAAGCGCTCATATATATGACTCTGCTACTTCCAAAATACCGTTTAGTATGCTTACAAACCACCACCCAAAAGTTAAGTTCTCTGAGAGAATGTTAGCGTTCCCATGTATGACTGTTCCAAATGATGCAAAGTAGAGTTTAGCAGGCTTACAAACTATCTCTCGAAAGTTGCTTCCTCTAGGGGACTGTAAGGTTTCCTATAAAAGACTGTCGAACTTCTTCGAAACTACATTTCAGCACGCCAACAAAACATCACCACATAGTTTTTCTCAGCATCAATGTAAGAGATTTTATATATGACTCTGGTACTTCTTTCAAAATACAATTTAGCAGACCTCAAAATCAACCGCCAAGAGTTGCATACTCTAAGTCACTGTCAGCTTTCGAACTTCTTCCAAATTATATTTTAGCATGCCTACAAAACACCACCCCATAGTTGCTTTCTCTGCGTCCATATAAGCGTTCATATATATGACTCTCGTACTTCTTCCAAACTGGAGTTTAGTATACCTAAAAACCGGCACCACAATTTACCTTTCTCTGAGTGAATGAAGCGTATCCATGTATGCCTCTTTCACTTCATCCAAATTAGAGTTTAGTGGCCCACAAACCACCTCCTGTGAGTTGCATTCTCTAGGTGACTGTAAACTTTCCTATATAAGACTCTCGAACTTCTTCCAAACTACAGTTTAGCATGCCAACAATACAGCGCCCCATCGTTGATTTCTCTGAGTGAACATAAGCGTTCCCATATATGACTCTCACTCTTCTTCCAAAATAGAATTTAGCAGACCTACACAACACCCGATGGTTCCAATTCTCTACGTGACTCTAATTTTTCCCACATATGACTCTTGAACTTTCTCCAAACTATAGATTATGATGATTACATAGGCCACCCCACAGTTGCTTTCTCTGCGTGAATGTAACCGTTCATATATGACTCTCCTTCTTTTAAACTACAGCATTTATTCCTACAAACCATCACGACAACGTTCTTTCTCTGAGTGAATGCAAGCATTCTCACACTTCATCCAAATTACAGTTTAGCAGACCTACCAACAAACTACAGAGAGTTGTTTTTCTCTGTGTCACTGTAATCTTTCTTATGTAAGGCTCTCGAACTTCTTCCAAACCACAGTTTAGCATGCCAACAAAATACGACCCCAGAGTTGCTTTCTCTGCGTGAATGTAAGCATTCGTATATATGAGTCTCCTACTTCCTCCAAAATACAGTTTAGAATGCTTACAAACCACCACCCAAACGTTGCGTTCTCTGAGTGAATGTAAGCGTTCCCATGTTTGACTCTCACAATTGATGCAAATTAGAATTTAGCATGCTTAGAAACAATCTCCCGAGAGTTGCTTTCTCTAGGTGACTGTAATTTTCCCCAGATATGACTCTCGCACTTCCTCCAAACTACAGATTAGCATGCATACATACGCCACCCAACAGTTGCTTTCTCTGCGTGAATGTAACCGTTCATATATATGACTCTCCTACTTCTTCTGAACTACAGTTATTATGCCTACAAACCACCACCCAAACGTTGTGTTCTCTGAGTGAATGTAAGCGTTCCAATGTTTGACTCTCACAATTGCTGCTAGTTAGAGTTTAGCAGGCTTGCAAAGCTCTCCTGAGTGTTGCTTTCTCTAGGTGACTGTAAGCTATCCAAATAACACTCTCGAACTCCTTCCAAACTGCAGTTTAGCATCCCCACAACACATCACCCCATATTTTCTTTCTACGCATGAATGTAAGCGTTTGTATATAAGACTCTGACGCGTCTTTCAAAATACAATTTAGCAGACTGAAAAAATCACCCGCCAAGAGTTGCTTTCTCTAAGTGACTGTCAGCTTTCGAACTTCTTCCAATCTATAGTTTAGCATGCCTGCACTACAGCACCCCGTATTTGCTTTCTCTGTTAATGTAAGCGTTCGTATTTATGTCTCTCGTACCTCTTCCAAAGTAGAGTTTAGTATGCTCAAAAACGGCCACCCCAACGTTGCTTTCTCTGAGTGAATGTAAGCGTTCCTGTATATGATTTTAACACTTCATTGAAAATAGAGTTTAGCAGGCCTACGAACCACCCCCCGAGAGTTACATCCTCCAAACTATAGTTTAGTAGGCATACAAACATCACTCCATAGTTGCTTTCTCTGCGTGAATGTAACCGTTCATATATATGACTTTCCTACTTCTTCCGAACTACAGTTATTATGGCCACAAACTACAACCCAAACCTTGCGTTCTGAGTGGATGTAAACCTTCTGATATTTGACTTTAACAGTTGGTGCAAATTAGCAGGCTTAGAAACCATCTCCCGAGAGTTGCTCTCTCTAGGTGACTGTAAGCTTTGCTATATAAGATTCTAAACTTCCTCCAAACTATAGTTTAGTAGGCATAAAATCATCACTCCATAGTTGCTTTCTCTGCATGAATGTAAGCGTTCCTATATATGATTCTCGTACTTCCTCCAAACTAGAGTTTAGTATGCCTACAAAACACAAGCCCATCCTTGATTTCTCTGAGTCAATGTACGTGGTCCCCAATATGACTCTCTCACTTCTTCCAAAGTAGAGTTTTGCAGGCCTACCGTCCATCCCCCGAAAGTTGGTTTCTATAAATGACTGTACGCTTTCCTATATAACTTCTTCCAAACTAGAGATTAGCATGGGTACAAAAACCCACCCCATAATTGCTTTCTCTGCATGAATATAAGCATTCCCAAATATCATTTTCCTACTTCTTCCAAACTAGAGTTTAGTATGCCTACAAACCACCACATCATCGTTGCTTTCTCTGAGTGAATGTAGCCCTTTCCATATATGACTCTCAATCTTAAACCAAAATAGAATTTAGCACGCCTACATTCCACAACCAGAAATTTGCTTTCCCTAAGAGACTCTAAGCTTTCTTATATGTGATTCTCAAACTTCGTCCAAACTAGAGTTTAGCACGCCTAGAAAACACCACCCCACAGTTGCTTTCTCTGCATGAATGTAAGCATTTGTATATATGACACTGGTACTTCTTTCAAAATACAATTTAGCAGACCTAAAAATCTACCGCCAAGAGTTGCTTTCTCTGACTGTCTGCTTTCGAACTTCTTCCAAACTATATTTTAGCATGCCAACAAAACACCACCCCATAGTTGCTTTCTCTGCGTCCATATAAGCGTTCATATATATGTCTCTCGTACTTCTTCCAAACTGGAGTTTAGTATACCTAAAAACCGGCACCACAATTTACCTTTCTCTGAGTGAATGAAGCATATCCATGTATGCCTCTTTCACTTCATCCAAATTAGAGTTTAGCGGCCTACAAACCACTTCCTGTGAGTTGCTTTCTCTAGGTGACTGTAAACTTTCCTATATAAGACTCTCGAACTTCTTCCAAACTACAGTTTGGAATGCCAACAATACAGCGCCCCATCATTGATTTCTCTGGGTGAACATAAGCGTTCCCATATATGACTCTCACTCTTTTTCCAAAATAGAATTTAGCAGACCTACACACCAGCCCCCGATGGTTCCTTTCTCTAAGTGACTCTAATTTTCCCCAGATATGACTCTCGAACTTCCTCCAAACTACAGATTATGATGATTACATACACCACCCCACAATTGCTTTCTCTGCGTGAATGTAACCGTTCATATATGACTCTCCTACTTCTTCGAACTACAGTTGTTATTCCTACAAACCACCACGACAAAGTTCTTTCTCTGAGTGAATGCAAGCGTTCTCACACTTCATCCAAATTACAGTTTAGCAGACCTACCAACAAACTACAGAGAGTTGTTTTCTCTGTGTCAGTGTAATCTTTCCTATATAAGGCTCTCGAACTTCTTCCAAACCACAGTTTAGCATGCCAACAAAATACGACCCCAGAGTTGCTTTCTCTGCGTGAATGTAAGCATTCGTATATATGACTCTCCTACTTCCTCCAAAATACAGTTTAGAATGCTTACAAACCACCACCCAAACGTTGCGTTCTCTGAGTGAATGTAAGCGTTCCCATGTTTGACTCTCACAATTGATGCAAATTAGAGTTTAGCATGCTTAGAAACAATCTGCCGAGAGTTACTTTCTCTAGGTGACTGTAAGCTTTCTTATATAAGACTCGCGAACTTCTTCCAAACTACAGTTTAGCATGCCAACGAAACACTGCCCCATCGTTGATTTCTCTGAGTGAACATAAGCGTTCCCACATATGACTTTCTCTCTTCTTCCAAAATAGAATTTAGCAGATCTACAAAACGGCCCCCGATGGTTGCTTTCTCTAAGTGACTGCAATTTTCCCCAGATAAGACTCCCGAACTTCCTCCAAAGTATACATTAACATGCGTACATACGCCACCCATCAGTTGCTTTCTCTGCGTGAATGTAACCGTTCATATATATGACTCTCCTACTTCTTCCAAACTACAGTTATGATGCCTACAAATCACCACCCAAACGTTGTGTTCTCTGAGTGAATGTAAGCGTTCCCATGTTTGACTCTCACAATTGCTGCTAATTAGTGTTTACAGGCTTGCAAAGCTGTCCCGAGTGTTGCTTTCTCTAGGTGACTCTAAGTTATCCTATATAACACTCTCGAACTCCTTCCAAACTGCAGTTTAGCATGCCAACAACACATCACCCCATAGTTTCTTTCTCTGCATGAATGTAAGCGTTTGTCTATATGACTCTGGTACGTCTTTCAAAATACAATTTAGCAGACCTAAAAATCACCCGCCAAGAGTTGCTTTCTGTAAATGACTGTCAGCTTTCGAACTTCTTCCAATCTATAGTTTAGCATGCCTGCACTACAGCACCCCATATTTGCTTTCTCTGTGTTAATGTAAGCGTTCCTGTATATGTCTCTCGTACCTCTTCCAAAGTAGAGTTCAGTATGCTCAAAAACGGCCACCCCAACGTTGCTTTCTCTGAGTGAATGTAAGCGTTCCTGTATATGATTCTAACACTTCATTGAAAATAGAGTTTAGCAGGCCTACGAACCACCCCCCCAAGAGTTGCTTTCTCTAAATGACTGTAAACTTCCCAGATATGACTCTCGAACATCCCCCAAACTATAGTTTAGTAGGCATACAAACATCACTCCATAGTTGCTTTCTCTGCATGAATGTAAGCGTTCCTATATATGATTCTCGTACTTCTTCCAAACTAGAGTTTAGTATGCCTACAAACCACAACCCCATCGTTGATTTCTCTGAGTGAATGTACGCAGTCCCCAATATGACTCTCCCCCTTCTTCCAAAGTAGAGTTTTGCAGGCCTACAAACCATCCCCCGAAAGTTGGTTTCTATAAATGACGGTACGTTTTCCTATATATTACTCTTTAACTTCTTGCAAAATAGAGATTAGCATGGCTACAAAAAATCCACCCCATAATTGCTTTCTCTGCATGAATGTAAGTGTTCCCATATATCATTCTCCTACTTCTTCCAAACTAGAGTTTAGTATGCCTACAAACCACCACATCATCGTAGCTTTCTCTGAGTGAATGTAAGCCTTCCCATATATGACTCTCACTCTGAAACCAAAATAGAGTTTAGCACGCCTACATTCCACACCAGAGATTTGCTTTCTCTAAGTGACTCTAAGCTTTCTTATATGTGATTCTCAAACTTCGTCCAAACTAGAGTTTAGCATGCCTAGAAAACACCACCCCACAGTTGCTTTCTCTGCATGAATGTAAGCGTTTGTATATATGACTCTGGTACTTCTTTCAAAATACAATTTAGCAGACCGAAAAATGAACCGCCGAGAGTTGCTTTCTCTAAGTGACTGTCTGCTTTCGAACTTCTTCCAAATTATATTTTAGCATGCCTACAAAACACCACCCCATAGTTACTTTCTCTGCATCAATATAAGCGTTCATATATATGCCTCTCTCACTTCATCTAAATTAGAGTTTAGCAGGCCTACAAACCACACCCCGTGAGTTGCTTTCTCTAGGTGACTGTAAACTTTCCTATATAAGAATCTCCAACTTCTTTCAAACTACAGCATGCCAACAAAACACCACACCGTGGTTGCTTTCTCTGAGTGAACATAAGCGTTCCCATATATGACTCACACTCTGTTCCAAAATAGAATTTAGCAGATCTACAAACCAGCCCAAAATGGTTCCTTTCTCTAAGTGACTGTAATTTTCCCCAGATATGACTCTCGCACTTCCTCCAAACTACAGATTAACATGCATACCTGCGCCACCCCACAGTTGCTTTCTCTGCGTGAATGTAACCGTTCATATATATGACTCTCCTACTTCTTCCCAACTACAGTTATTATGCCTTCAAACCATCACGATAATGTTTCTTTCTCTGAGTGAATGAATGCAAGCGTTCTCACATTTCATCCAAATTAGAGTTTAGCAGGCCTACCAATAAACTTCCGAGAGTTGTTTTCTCTGTGTCGCTGTAATCTTTCCTATATAAGACTCTCGAACTTCTTCCAAACCACAGTTTAGCATGCCAACAAAATACGACCCCAGAGTTGCTGTCTATGCCTGAATGTAAGCGTTCAGATATATGACTCTTGTACTTCCTCCAAAATACAGTTTAGAATGCCTACAAACCACCACCCAAACGTTGCGTTCTCTGAATGAATGAAAGCATTCCCATGTTTGACTCTCACAATTGATGCAAAGTAGAGTTTAGCAGGCCAAGAAAGGATCTCCCGAGAGTTGCTTTCTCTAGGTGACTGTAAGCTTTCCTAAATAAGACTCTCCAACTTCTTCCAAACTACAGGTTAACATGCCCACAAAACATCACCCCATAGTTTTTTCTTTGCATGAATGTAAGCATTAGTATATATGACTCTGGTACTTCTTTCAAAATACAATTTAGCAGACCTAAAAATCACCCACCAAGAGTTGCTTTCTCTAAGTGACTGTTCAGGTTTAGAACTTCTTCCAAACTATAGCATGCTTACAAAACACCACCCCGTAGTTGCTTTCTCTGGGTGAATGTAAACGTTCCCAAATATCATTCTCGTACTTCTTCCAAACTATTTAGTATGCCTACAAAAACCAGCCCAATGTTGTTTCTCTGAGGGAATGTAAGCGGTCCCATGTTTGACTCTCACACTTCATCCAAATTAGAGTTTAGCATGTGTACAAACAATCTCCCGAGAGTTGCTTTCCCTAGGTGATGGTAATCATTCCTGTATAAGGTTCTCCAACTTCTTCCAAACTGCAGTTTAGCATGCCTACAAAACCTGACGCCATAAGTGCTTTCTCTGCGTGAATGTAAGTGTTCCTATATAGGACTCTCGTACTTCTTCCAAACTACAGTTTAGTATGCCCTACAAACCACCACCCAAACGTTGTTTTCTCTGAGTGAATGTAAGCGTTCCCATATATGACTCTCACACTTCAACCAAAATAGAGTTTAGCAGGCCTACATTCCACACCCAGAGATTTGCTTTCTCTAAGTGACTGTAAGCTTTCTTATATGTGATTCTGAAACTTCGTCCAAACTAGAGTTTAGCATGCCTATAAAACACCACCCCATAGTTACTTTCAGTGCGTCAAAATGTATGTGTTCCTATATGTGATTCTCGTGCTTCTTCCAAACTGCAGTTTAGTAAGCCTACAAACAACCCCATCGTTGCTTTCTCTGAGGGAATGTAAGCGTTCTCATATATGACTCTCACACTTCAACCAAAACAGGGTTTTGCAGGCCTACAAACCACCCGCCAAGACTTGCTTTTTCAAAGTGGCTGTTACCTTTCCTATATAGGACTCTGGAACTTCTCCCAAGCTAGACTTTAACATGTCTACCTGACACTACTCCATAGTTGCTCTCGGTGTGTGAATGTAAGCGTTCCTATAGATGAGTCTTGTACTTCTTCCTAACTAGCATCTGGCATGCCAAAATAACACTCCCCCATAGTTGCTTTCTTTGAGTCAATGTAAACATTCCTATATATGTCTCTCGCACTTCTTCCAAACTTGAGTTATGTCTACAAACCAATCCCCGACAGCTGTTTTCTCTGAACGAATTTAAGCGTTCCTATATAGGACTATGGCACTTCCTCCAAACTAGAGTTTAGCAAGCCTACACTCCACCCCCGTTCGTTGCTTTCTCTAAGTTACTGTAAGCTTTCCTATACATGGCTCTCGAAATTTTCCAAACTAGAGTTAGCATGCCTACTATACACCTACACATAATTGCTTTGTCTGAGTGAATATAAGCCTTCCTCTATATGACTGTCGCACTTTTTCCAAATTAGAGTGTAGCCAGCCTGGAAAGCACCCCTTATAGTTGCTTTCATTGAGTGAATGTTAACATTCCTATGTATGACTCTCGCAACTTTTCCAATCTAAGATTTTAGCAATGCTACAAATCCCCCGCCGAGAGTTCCTATACATAACTGTCCTCTTTTTCCAAGCTAGAGTTTAGGAAGCCTAGAAACCGTCCCCCCGTAGACGCTTTATGTGAATGTAAGCGTTCCTATATATGACTCTCGCCTTCCTCCAAACTAGAGCTTAGCAAGCCTACAAACCAACTCCCTATAATTGCTTTCTCTGAATGAATGATATCTTTCCTATATAAGACTCTCGAACTTCTTCCAAACCAGAGTTTAACAAGCCAAAAAAGCACCCCCCATAGATGCTTCCTCTAACTCAAAGCTAATATTCCTATATATGATTCAGCTTCTTCATCCAAACTAGAGTAAGGCAAGCCTACAAATCACACACCAATAGTTGCTTTCTATCAGTAAATGTAAGCATCCCTATATATGACTATAGCAATTCTTCCAAACTGGAGTTTAGCAAGCCTCCAGACCCCCGGACCCCACTCCATAGTACCCTGGGCATTGGCGCCTGCCTGTCATGCAGGACATAGGGGCGGACCCTCATCTCAGACACGGCATTGGTGGATTGTAGGCTTTTTTAAGTTTTTGAATTGAAGAAGTCTGAGAATTGGAATTGGGTTTAGGGTAAGGTTAGGTGTTAGGGACTAGGATTAGGTTTAGGGGTTAGTGTTTTAGGTTAGAATTAGGGTTAGGATTACTGTTAGGGTTAGAGATTAGGATTATGTTTAGTGGTTGGGTTTAGGTTTACGGTGAGAGGCAAGAGTAAGGGTCAGGGATTAGGGTTACTGTTAGGAGTTAGATTCAGGGCTTACTAAGGGTTTGGTTTAGTGATAGGGTTAGGGCTTACGTTTAACGGTGTGTGTTAGGGCACGGGCCCTGTCTAACGTACGGGGCACTGTGGATGTGGAGCAAGGCTGGGTCCCCACTTCATCGTACCCTGGGTGTTGGGCTTCAACTGTCACGCAGGACAAAGGCAGAGGCTCATCTCACGCATGGTTAGGATTAAGGTTTAAGTTTAGGGTCAGGGTTGAGGGTTAGGGTGAGGGTTAACAGTTAGAGTTAGGGTAAGGGGGTTAGGGATAGGGTTAGGGTTAAGGGTTAGGTTTATGGTTCAGGTTTAAGGTTAGCATTAGAGGGTAGGTTTAGTGTAACTGTAGGTCAGTGTTGGGGTTAAATCTCTAGGCATTAGGGTAAAGGTTAGTGTTATGGTTAAGAGTTAGGGTTAGGGTTAGTGTTGGTAGGGTTAAGGTTAGGGTTGGCGTTTCAGAATTAGGGATTAGGTGTTATGGTTATGGCTAGGAGTTAGGGTTAGAATTACAGTATAGGCTTTTTCTCAGGGTGTCATGCATTAACGTTAAGATAAGGGGTTGAACTTAGGGTTACGGTGAGGTTTACGTGTTGAGGTGAGCAGTAGGATCAGGGTTAGGTGTTATGTTCTGGGTTAGGGTTGTGGGTGACGGGTAGGGTTTATGCTTAGGGCATGGGCCCTGTATGCACTAGGAGGCGAAGTTAGGAGTCTGTGATGGTCGCTGAGAACACACTCTATCCCACGCAGTGTATGGGCCTCTCGGTTTCATGCCGGACACTGTGGCAGAGCCGGCTTTCATGCATGGCTTAGTAGGATTGTAGGCTTTCAAAACTCTGAGAAAACAAGAAGTCTGAGAATTAGATTTAGGGTTAAAATTACGGCACGGTTTAGGGATGAAGATTAGTGATAGGGTGAGGGCTTAGGGTTAGGGGATAGGGTTAGGGTTAGGGTTGTGGTAGGGTGAAAGTTAGGGTTTTCATTTTAGAAATAGGGATGAGGTGTTATGGTTATGACTATGGTTTAGGATTAGAATTATGGGATAGGGCTTCTTCTCAGGGTGTTATGCATTAACGTTAATTTAAGGGGATAAGTTAGCATTACGGGGAGTTTTATGGTTTACGTTTAGGAATAGGATCATGGTTAGGTGTTATGTTCAGGGTGAGGGTTATCTGTTAGGGGCAGTGCTTATACTTAGCGTACAGGCCCTGTCTTCACTGGGCGGCGGGCGGGGGTTAGGGGGATAGGATTGTCCCCGGGAACACACTCTATTGAACGCTGGGTGTGGATTCCTGGGTTTCATGCAGGACACAGTGGCAGAGCACCCTTTAACTCATGGCATGGGAGGTTTGTAGGCTTTCTAAACTCTGAGAAAGCAAGAAGTCTGAGAATTAGATTTAGGGGTAGGATTATGGTAATGTTTAGGGATGAAGATTAGTGTTAGGGTGGAGTCTTAGGGTTAGGTGTTAGGGTTAAATGTTAGTGTTAGTTTTAACAGTTACAGTTAGGTTTACGTTTAAGATTCAGGGTTAGGGTTAAGGTTTGGGTTTAGCGTTTGGCAAAGGGTTAGGCTTCAGTATTAGCCTTATGGATAAGGATTAGGAGTAGGGTTAGGGTTAAGGGTTAGTGTCAGGGTTAATGGTAAGTTTCAAGATTGAGGGTTAGGGTTGCGGTTAGGGTTAGGTTTAGCGTTAGGGGTTAGGGTTAGGCTTAGGGTTAAAGGATAGTATTATGGTTAAGTGTTGGGCTTAGGGTTAGGGTTTAGTGTTAGCGTTATCATTAAGGATTAGGGTTAGGGTCAGGGTTAAATGCTTGGGTGCGGGTAATGGTTAGGGTCAGGGTTAAGGTGTACGGATAGCGTTAGTGTTAAGGGTTATGGGTAGGTTTAGGGTTCAGGGTTAGAGTTAGCATTAGGGCTTAAGGTTAGGATTAGGCAGGAGGTTAGATTTAGGGTTAGATCTAAGTGTTAGGGTAAGGGCTAGGGTTAGGGTTAAGAGATAGGGTTAGGTTTAATGCTTAGGATTAGGGTTAGGGTTTGGGGTTAATGTAAGTGTTAGGGGTAAGGTTTAAGGATCAAAGGTTAGGGTTATTTTTAGCTGTAGTGTTAGGGTTAGGGAAAAGGGATCCCATTAGCATTAAGGGTCTTCCTTACTGTAGGGTTAAGGGTTAGGCTTAGAGTTAAAGGTTAAGGTTAGGGTCAGTGTTAAGAATTAGGGGGAGGGTTAACGGTTAGGGTAAAGGTTAAGCGTTAGGGTTAGGGATTAGCGATTAGGGTTTTTGGTTAGTGTTAGGGTTAGAGGTTAGGAGTTCGTGTTTTATGAAGGGGTATGGTTAGAATTAGGATTGGGGTTAGAGTTAGGGTTAGGTATAGGGGTTAGGTTTAGGGGTTAGTTTTAGGGTAAAAGGATAGGATTAGGGTTATGGGTTGGGCTTAGGTTTAGGGTTAAAGTTTACTGCTAGGGTTAGGGATAGGGTTCAGGGTTAGCTTTAGGGGTTCTGGTTAGCGTTAGGTGTTAGGTTAGTGTCAGGCTTAGGTCTAGTCGTGAGGGTAAGGTTTAGGGTTAGCTTTAAGAGCTAGGGTTAGGTTTAATGGTTAGGATTAGGATTAGGGTTAAGGGTTAGCGTAAGGCTTAGGGGTTAGGGTGAAGGGTTAGGGTTTTTGTTAGGCATAGCGTTGGGGTTAGAAGTAAGGGTTACTGTCAGTGTTAGGGTTGTAGGTAGGGTTCCGGTTAGGGTTAGCGGTTTAGAATTAGGGTTAGGGATTAGGTGTCACAGTGATGACTAGGAGATAGGGTTAGAATTATGGGATAGGGGTTGTTCTCAGGGAATGGGTTATGCATTAACGTTAGGATAAGAGGTTAAAGTTAGGCTCACGGTGAGGTTTACGTGTTAAGGGGAGAAATAGGAACAGGGTTAGGTGTTATGTTCAGGGTTAGGGTTATCTGTTAGAGGTATTGTTTATGCTTAGCGCACGGGCCCTGTCTGCATTGGGCGGGCGGGGGGAGTTTAGGGGGCTCGGATTGTACCCGGGAACCCACTCTATCATACTCTGTGTATGGGCCCGTGGGTTTCATGCAAGACACAGTGGTAGAGCCTCCTTTCACGCATGGCATGGGAGGATTGCAGGCTTTCTAAACTCTAAGAAAGCAAGAAGTCTGAGAATTAGATTTAGGGTTAGGATTATGGTTAGGGTTAAGGATGAAGTTTAGTGCTAGGGTGAGGGCTTAAGGTTAGGGATTAGGGTTAGGGTTAAAGGTTACTCTTAGGTTTAACGATTACAGTTCGGTTTAGGGTTGAGGTTTACGGTTAGGGTTAAGATGAGGGGTTAGGGTTTGGTAGATGTTTAGGGTTAAGTGTTAGGTTTAGGGTTGAAGATTAGGATTAGGGTTAGGATTAAAGGTTAGCGTGAGAGTTAACGCTTAGGGTTAAGGTTAAGGGTTAGGGTTTACGGTTAGGCTTAGGGTTAGATTTAGGGTTAGAGTTATGTGCTATGGTTTGTGTTAGGGGTTAGGGTTAGGTTTACTGTTCACGGTTAGGGTTGGGTTTAGGGGTTAGCATTAGGGTTAGGGATTAGGTTTAGGGTAAGGGTCTAGAGTTAATGTTGGGCTTTAGGCTGGGGGCTTAGGTTCAGGGTCAGGGGTTAGCGTTGGTGGTAGGGCTTAGCTTTAGCGGTCAGTTTAAGGGCACAGGACCTGGTTAATCTACGGTGAGAGGGGTGCGGTCGGAGTCACCACGAAAGCACAACATCATTCCCTGGGCCTTGGGAGAGGACCTCCATGCAGGACTCAGGCGGAGCCTCATCTGACACATGGCAGGGCTGTATTGTAGGCTTGCTTCACTCTGGGAATGGAAGTAGTGTGAGAATTAGGGTTGGGGTTGGGGTTAGTGTTTTTCGTGTTAGGGGTTAGGTTTCGAGTCAGGGTTAGGTGCTAGGGATTAGTGGTTAGGGTTAGAGTTAGTGTTTGGGGTAAGGTGTTAAGTCTGGGTTAGGGGGCCAGGGTAAGGTTTAGGGTTGGAGTTAGCGTTAGGGTTAGGGGTTAGGTTTAAGGGATAGGGTTAGGATTCAGGGTGAGGTTTAGAGGGTTAACAGTTGGGGTTAGGCTTAGGGGTTAGGGATAGTGTTAGGGTTAAGGGTTAGGAGCTTGGTTCAGGTTTAAGGTTAGCATTAGGGGTTGGGGTTAGTGTTAACTGTAGGTCAGTGTTGGGGTTAGATCTCTAGGCATTAGGGTAAAGGTTAGGGTTAGGGTTAAGAGTTAGGGTTCTGTTTAATGGTTAGGATTGGGAATAGGGTTAAGGGTTAGGGTTAAGGTTAGGGGTTATGACGAAGGATCAACGGTTAGGGTTACTTTTAGGCGTAGGGTTAGGGTAAGGGGTTAGCGTTAGTGTTAGTGTTGTCGGTCGGGTTAAGGTTAGGGTTGGCGTTTCAGAATTAGGGATTAGGTGTTACGGTTATAGCTAGGAGTTAGGGTTATAATGACGGTATAGGGCATGTTCTCAGGGTGTCATGCATTAACGTTAAGATATGGGGTTAAAGTTAGGGTTATGGTGAGGTTTACCTGTTAAGGTGAGCAGTAGGATCAGGGTTAGGTGTTATGTTGTGGGTTAGGCATATGGGTGAGGGGTAGGGTTTATGCTTAGGGCACGGGCCCTGTATGCCCTAGGAGGCAGAGTTAGGTGTCTGGGATGGTCGCTGGGAACCCACTCCACCGCACGCAGTGTTTGGGCCTCTGGGTTTCATGCAGGACACTGTGGCAGAGCCCTCTTTCACGCATGGCGTGGGAGGATTGCAGGCTTTCTAAACTCTAAGAAAGCAAGAAGTCTGAGAATTAGATTTAGGGTTAGGGATATGGTTAGGGTTAAGGATGAAGTTTAGTGTTAGGGTGAGGGCTTAGGCTTAGGGATTATGGTTAGGGTTAAAGGTTACTCTTAGATTTAACGGTTACACTTTGGTTTAGGGTTGAGATTTAAGGTTAGGGTTAAGATGAGGGGTTAGGGTTTGGTACAGGGTTAGGGTTAAGTGTTAGGTTTAGGGTTGAAGATTAGGATTAGGGTTAGGATTAAAGGTTAGCGTGAGAGTTAACGCTTAGGGTTAAGGTTAAGAGTTAGGGTTTAGGGTTAGGGTTAGGGTTAGGGTTAGTTTTAGGGTTAGAGTTATGTGCTATGGTTTGTGTTAGAGGTAAGTGTTAGGTTTACTGTTCACGGTTAGGGTTACGTTTAGGGGGTAGCATTAGGGTTAGGGTTAGGGTTAAGGGATAGGATTAGGGATAAGTGTTGGGCTTAGGGTTAGGGTTTAGTGTTAGGGTTATCATTAAGGATTAGGGTTAGGGTCAGGGTTAAATGCTTGGGTGCAGGTAATGGTTAGGGTCAGGGTTAAGGTTCACGGATAGGGTTAGTGTTAAGGGTTACAGGTAGGTTTAGGGTTCAGGGTTAGCGTTAGCATTAGGGCTTAAGGTTAGGATTAGGCGGGAGGTTAGATTTAGGGTTAGAACTAGGCGTTAGGGTAAGGGCTAGGGTTAGGATTAAGAGATAGGCTTAGGTTTAATGCTTAGGATTAGGGTTAGGGTTTGGGGTTAAAGTAAGTGTTAGGGGTTAGGTTTAAGGATCAAAGGTTAGGGTTATTTGTAGCTGTAGTGTTAGGGTTAGGGAAAAGGGATCCCATTAGCATTAAGGGTCTTCCTTACTGTAGGGTTAAGGGTTAGGCTTAGAGTTAAAGGTTAAGGTTAGGGTCAGTGTTAAGAATTAGGGTGAGGGTTAACGGTTAGGTTAAAGGTTAAGCGTTAGGGTTAGGGATTAGCGATTAGGGTTTTTGGTTAGTGTTAGGGTTAGAGGTTAGGAGTTCGTGTTTTATGAAGGGGTATGGTTAGAATTAGGATTGGGGTTAGAGTTAGGGTTAGGTATAGGGGTTAGGTTTAGGGGTTAGTTTTAGGGTAAAAGGATAGGATTAGGGATATGGGTTGGGCTTAGTTTTAGGGTTAAAGTTTACTGCTAGGGTTAGGGATAGGGTTCAGGGTTAGCTTTAGGGGTTCTGGTTAGGGTTAGGTGTTAGGTTAGTGTCAGGGTTAGGTCTAGTCGTGAGGGTAAGGTTTAGGGTTAGCTTTAAGAGCTAGGGTTAGGTTTAATGGTTAGGATTAGGATTAGGGTTAAGGGTTAGCGTAAGGCTAAGGGGTTAGGGTCAAGGGTTAGGGTTTTTGTTAGGCATAGCCTTGGGGTTAGAAGTAAGGGTTACTGTCAGTGTTAGGGTTGTAGGTAGGGTTCCGGTTAGGGTTAGCGGTTTAGAATTAGGGTTAGGGATTAGGTGTTCCAGTGATGACTAGGAGATAGGGTTAGAATTATGGGATAGGGGTTTTTCTCAGGGAATGGGTTATGCATTAACGTTAGGATAAGAGGTTAAAGTTAGGCGCACGGTGATGTTTACGTGTTAAGGGGAGAAATAGGAACAGGGTTGGGTGTTATGTTCAGGGTTAGGGTTATCTGTTAAAGGTATTGTTTATGCTTAGCGCACGGGCCCTGTCTGCATTAGGCGGGCGGGGGGAGTTTAGGAGGCTGGGATTGTACCCGGGAACCCACTCTATCATACTCTGGGTATGGGCCCGTGGGTTTCATGCAGGACACAGTGGTAGAGCCTCCTTTCACGCATGGCATGGGAAGATTGCAGGCTTTCTAAACTCTAAGAAAGCAAGAAGTCTGAGAATTAGATTTAGGGTTAGGATTCTGGTTAGGGTTAAGGATGAAGTTTAGTGTTAGGGTGAGGGCTTAGGGTTAGGGATTAGGGTTAGGGTTAAAGGTTACTCTTAGGTTTAACGGTTACACTTTGGTTTAGGGTTCAGGTTTAAGGTTAGGGTTAAGATCAGGGGTTAGGGTTTGGTACAGGGTTAGGGTTAAGTGTTAGGTTTAGGGTTGAAGATTAGGATTAGGGTTAGGATTAAAAGTTAGCGTGAGAGTTAACGCTTAGGGTTCAGGTTAAGAGTTAGGGTTTAGGGTTAGGGTTAAGGTTAGGGTTCGTTTTAGGGTTAGAGTTATGTGCTATGGTTTGTGTTAGAGGTTAGGGTTAGGTTTACTGGTCACGGTTAGGGTTACGTTTAGGGGGTAGCATTAGGGTTAGGGTTAGGGTTAAGGGATAGGATTAGGGATAAGTGTTCGGCTTAGGGTTAGGGTTTAGTGTTAGGGTTAGCATTAAGGATAAGGGTTAGGGTCAGGGTTAAATGCTTGGGTGCAGGTAATGGTTAGGGTCAGGGTTAAGGTTCACGGATAGGGTTAGTGTTAACGGTTCCGGGTAGGTTTAGGGTTCAGGGTTAGTGTTAGGATTAGGGCTTAAGGTTAGGATTAGGCGGTAGGTTAGATTTAGGGTTAGATCTAGGCGTTAGGGTAACGGCTAGCGTTAGGGTTAAGAGATAGGGTTAGGTTTAATGCTTAGGATTAGGGTTAGGGTTTGGGGTTAAAGTAAGTGTTAGGGGTTAGGTTTAAGGATCCAAGGTTAGGGTTATTTTAGCTGTAGTGTTAGGGTTAGGGATAAGGGATCCCATTAGCATTAAGGGTCTTCCTTACTGTAGGGTTAAGGGTTAGGCTTAGAGTTAAAGGTTAAGGTTAGGGTCAGTGTTAAGATTTAGGGTGAGGGTTAATGGTTAGGGTAAAGGTTAAGCGTTAGGGTTAGGGATTAGTGATTAGGGTTTTTGGTTAGTGTTAGGGTTAGCGGTTAGGAGTTAGTGTATTATGAAGGGGTATGGTTAGAAATAGTATTGGGGTTAGAGTTAGGGTGAGGTATAGGGGTTAGGTTTAGGGGTTAGTTTTAGGGTAAAAGGATAGGATTAGGGTTACGGGTTGGGCTTAGGTTTAGGGTTAAAGTTGACTGCTAGGGTTAGGGATAGGGTTCAGGGTTAGCTTTAGTGGTTCTGGTTAGGATTAGGTGTTAGGTTAGTGTCAGGGTTAGGTCTAGTCGTGAGGGTAAGGTTTAGGGTTAGCTTTAAGAGCTAGGGTTAGGTTTAATGGTTAGGATTAGGATTAGGGTTAAGGGTTAGGGTAAGGCTTAGGGGTTAGGGTGAAGGGTTAGGGTCAAGGGTTAGGGTTTTTGTTAGGCATAGCGTTGGGGTTAGAAGTAAGGGTTACTGTCAGTGTTAGGGTTGTAGGTAGGGTTACGGTTAGGGTTAGCGGTTTAGAATTAGGGTTAGGGATTAGGTGTCACAGTGATGACTAGGAGATAGGGTTAGAATTATGGGATAGGGGTTGTTCTCAGGAAATGGGTTATGCATTAACGTTAGGATAAGAGGTTAAAGTTAGGCGCACGGTGAGGTTTACGTGTTAAGGTGAGAAATAGGAACATGGTTGGGTGTTATGTTCAGGGTTTGGGTTATCTGTTAAAGGTATTGTTTATGCTTAGCGCACGGGCCCTGTCTGCATTAGGCGGGCGGGGGGATTTTAGGGGGCTGGGATTGTACCCGGGAACCCACTCTATCATACTCTGGGTATGGGCCCGTGGGTTTCATGCAGGACACAGTGGTAGAGCCTCCTTTCACGCATGGCATGGGAGGATTGCAGGCTTTCTAAACTCTAAGAAAGCCAGAAGTCTGAGAATTAGATTTAGGGTTAGGATTATGGTTAGGGTTAAGGATGAAGTTTAGTGTTAGGCTGAGGGCTTAGGGTTAGGGAATAGGGTTAGGGTTAAAGGTTACTCTTAGGTTTAACGGTTACACTTTGGTTTAGGGTTGAGGTTTATGGTTAGGGTTAAGATGAGGGGTTAGGGTTTGGTACAGGGTTAGGGTTAAGTGTTAGGTTTAGGGTTGAAGATTAGGATTAGGGTTAGGATTAAAGGTTAGCGTGAGAGTTAACGCTTAGTGTTAAGGTTAAGAGTTAGGGTTTAGGTTTAGGGTTAGGGTTAGGGTTAGTTTTAGGGTTAGAGTTATGTGCTATGGTTTGTGTTAGAGGTTAGGGTTAGGTTTACTGGTCACGGTTAGGGTTACGTTTAGGGGTTAGCATTACGGTTAGGGTTAGGGTTAGGGTTAAGTGTTTAAAATTTTAAAATTTCCCTGCCTTTTAAAACAATGGAAAAATGGTGGTGGGTTAGGGTTAGGGTTAAGGTTAGGGTTAGGGTTAGGGTTAAGTGTTTAAAATTTTAAAATTTTAAGGTTTAAGTGTTAAGGGTTAAGGGTCTAAAATTTAAAATTTTAAAATTTCCCTGAAAAATGGTGGTGGGTTAGGGTTAGTGTTAAGGTTAGGGTTAGGGTTAGGGTTAGGGTTAAGGGTTTAAAATTTTAAAATTTCCCTGCCTTTTAAAACAATAGAAAAATGGTGGTGGGATGATACGTAGAAGAATGGCTTCTTGTCTGTCTCCACTAACAAAAATAGGCAACACCAAGTCAGCTACTCCTCAGCATAGTTATGTCCGTCGCAGCCTTCTTGGGTTTCAGGAGTCACAAACAAACGTTATCACAATTATGGTGAAACGCTGAATACCTGCAAATAATTTTCAACGTAGTGGCATACTTCTTGGAACAAGCCAGGTACCTGTGCCCACGCATAGAGGAGTATATAGAAACATGGTGGAATCCCAGCTGATGAAGCAAAGGATTCTTAAAGGAATGAGATGACCATGCGAATCCTGTTTAATTCTCTGAAACAAAATCCGCACTTTTCACCTGCCAAACACATGCCCACTACTCTTCTCTGGGGATAATAAAAACAAACCAGCGATCTGACAGAGGGCCTGAACACCCATCCTGACCGACTCCACAAAAAAAAAGTACCCTCCAGCTATTAATTATAATGCCAATTTGCAAAATTTCCCTGCATTTTTAAACAATGGAGAAATAATGGTGGGATGATACTTAGAAGAATGGCTTCTTGTCAGTCTCCACTGACAAAAATAGGCAACACCAAGTCAGCTACGCCTCAGCATAGTTATGTCCGTAGCAGCCATATTTGGTTTCAGTAGGCACATACACACGTTATCACAATTATGGTGAAACGCTGAAAACCTGCAAAGGATTTTCAACATACTGGTTAATTGAAAAGCTCTGAGGCATACTTCTTGGAACAAGCCAGTTTCCTGTGCCCACGCCTAGAGAAGTATATAGAACCATGGAGGATTCCCAGCTCATGAAGCAAAGGATTCTTAAAGGAACGGGATTACCATGCGGATCCTGTTTAATTCTCTGAAACAGATCCGCAGTTTTCACCTGCTATACTAATACCCACTTCTCCTCTCTGGGAATAATAAAAACAAACCAGCGAACTGACAGAGGGCCTGACCAACACATCCACACCGACCCCACAGGAAAAAAAAAAAAAAAAAAAACACCGTAGCCTCCAGTTACTAATTATAATGCTAACTTGCAAAATTTCCCTGCATTTTTAAACAATGGAAAAATGATGGTGAGATGATACTTAGAAGAATGGATTCTTGTCAGTCTCCACTAACAAAAATAGGCAAAACCAAGTCAGCTACGCCTCAGCATAGTTATGTCCGTCGCAGCCTTCTTGGGTTTCAGGAGGCACAAACAAACGTTATCACAATTATGGTGAAACGCTGAACACCTGCAAATAATTTTCAACGTAGTGGTTAATTGAAAAGCTCTGCGGCATACTTCTTGGAACAAGCCAGTTACCTGTTCCCACGCAAAGAGGAGTATATAGAACCATGGTGGATTTCCAGCTGATGAAGTAAAGGATTATTAAAGGAACGGGATGAGAATGGGGATCATCGTTAATTTTCTGAAACAGAATCCGCCCTTTTCACCTGCCAAACACATGGCCACTTCTCCTCTCTGGGGATAATAAAAACTAACCAGCGAACTGACAGAGGGCCTGACCCCCCCATCCACTTCGACCACCAAAAAAAAAAAAAAAACCGTACCCTCCAGCTACTAATTATAATGCTAACTTGCAAAATTTCCCTGCATTTTAAAACAATGGAAAAATGGTGGTGGGATGATACTTAGAAGAATGGCTTCTTGTCAGTCTCCACGAACAAAAATAGGCAACACCAAGTCAGCTACTCCTCAGCATAGTTATGTCCGTCGCAGCCTTCTTGGGCTTCAGGAGGCACAAACAAACGTTATCACAATTATGGTGAAACGCTGAACACCTGCAAATATTTTCAACGTACTGGTTAATTGAAAAGCCCTGCGGCATACTTCTTGGAACAAGCCAGTTACCTGTTCCCACGCAAAGAGGAGAATATAGAACCATGGTGGATTTCCAGCTGATGAAGTAAAGGATTACTAAAGGAACGGGATGAGCATGGGGATCATCGTTAATTCTTTGAAACAGAATCCGCCCTTTTCACCTGCCAAACACATGCCCACTTCTCCTCTCTGGGGATAATAAAAACTAACCAGCGAACTGACAGAGGGCCTGACCCCCCCATCCACATCGACCACACACACAAAAAAAAACCGTACCCTCCAGCTACTAATTATAATGCTAACTTGCAAAATTTCCCTGCATTTTAAAACAATGGAAAAATGGTGGTGGGATGATACTTAGAAGAATGGCTTCTTGTCAGTCTCCACTAACAAGAATAGGCAACACCACGTCAGCTACTCCTCAGCATAGTTATGTCCGTCGCAGCCTTCTTGGGTTTCAGGAGGCACAAACAAACGTTATCAAAATTATGGTGAAACGCTGAACACCTGCAAATAATTTACACGTAGTGGTTAATTGAAAAGCTCTGCGGCATACTTCTTGGAACAAACCAGTTACCTGTTCCCACGCAAAGAGGAGTATATAGAACCATGGTGGATTTCCAGCTGATGAAGTAAAGGATTATTAAAGGAACGGGATGACCATGGGGATCATCGTTAATTCTCTGAAACAGAATCCGCCCTTTTCACCTGCCAAACACATGCCCACTTCTCCTCTCTGGGGATGATAAAAACTAACCAGCGAACTGACATAAGGCCTGACCCCCCCATCCACATCGACCACACACAAAAAAAAAAACCGTACCCTCCAGCTACTAATTATAATGCTAACTTGCAAAATTTTCCTGCATTTTAAAACAATGGAAAAATGGTGGTGGGATGATACTTAGAAGAATGGCTTCTTGTCTGTCTCCACTAACAAAAATAGGCAACACCAAGTCAGCTACTCCTCAGCATAGTTATGTCCGTTGCAGACTTCTTGGGTTTCAGGAGGCACATACAAACGTTATCAAAATTATGGTGAAACTCTGAAAACCTGCAAATAATTTTCAACGTAGTGGTTAATTAAAAACTCTGCGGCATACTTCTTGGAACAAGCCAGGTACCTGTGCCCACGCATAGAGGAGTATATAGAAACATGGTGGAATCCCAGCTGATGAAGCAAAGGATTCTTAAAGGAATGAGATGAACATGCGGATCCTGTTTAATTCTCTGAAACAGAATCCGCCCTTTTCACCTGCCAAACACATGCCCACTTCTCCTCTCTGGCGATAATAAGAAGAAACCAGTGAATTGACAGATGGCCTGACCAACCCATCCACACTGACCCCACAAAAAAAAAAAAAGTACCCTCCAGCTACTAATTATAATGGTAACTTGCAAAATTTCCCTGCATTTTTAAACAATGGAAAAATGATTGTGGGATGCTTCTTAGAAGAATGGCTTCTTGTCAGTCTCCACTAACAAAAATAGGCAACACGAAGTCAGCTACGCCTCAGCATACTTATGTCTTTGGCAGTCATATTGGGTTTCAGGAGACACATACACACGTTATCACAATTATGGTGAAACGCTGAAAACCTGCAAAGGATGTTCAACATACTGGTTAATTGAAAAGCTCTGAGGCATACTTCTTGGAACAAGCCAGTTTCCTGTGCCCACGCATAGAGAAGTATATAGAACCATGGTGGATTCCCAGCTCATGAAGCAAAGGATTCTTAAAGGAACGGGATTACCATGCGGATCCTGTTTAATTCTCTGAAACAGATCCGCAGTTTTCACCTGCCATACTAATACCCACTTCTCCTCTCTGGGGATAATAAAAACAAACCAGCGAACTGACAGAGGGCCTGACCAACACATTCACACCGACTCCACAGGAAAAAAAAAAAAAAAAAAACACCGTAGCCTTCAGCTACTAATTATAATGCTAACTTGCAAAATTTTCCTGCATTTTTAAACAATGGAAAAATGATGGTGAGTTGATACTTAGAAGAATGGATTCTTGTCAATCTCCACTAACAAAAATAGGCAAAACCAAATCAGCTACGCCTCAGCATCGTTTTCTTCGTGGCAGCCATCTTGGGTTTCAGGAGGCACAAACAAACGTTATCACAATTATGGTGAAACCCTCAACACCTGCAAATAATTTTCATCGTAGTGGTTAATTCAAAAGCTCTGTGGCATACTTCTTGGAACAAGCCAGTTACCTGTTCAGACGCAAAGAGGAGTATATACAACCATGGTGGATTCCCAGCTGATGAAGTAAAGGATTATTAAAGGAACGGGATGACCATGGGGATCATCGTTAATTCTCTGAAACAGAATCCGCCCTTTTCTCCTGCCAAACACATGCCCACTTCTCCTCTCTGGTTATAATAAAAACTAACCAGCGAACTGACAGAGGGCCTGAACCCCCCATCCACATCGACCACACAAAATAAAACGTACCCTCAAGCTACTAATTATAATGCTAACTTGCAAAATTTCCCTGCATTTTAAAACAATGGAAAAATGGTGGTGGGATGATACTTAGAAGAATGGATTCTTGTCTGTTTCCACTAACAAAAATAGGCAACACCATGTCAGCTACTCCTCAGCATAGTTATGTCCGTCGCAGCCTTCTTGGGTTTCAGGAGGCACATACAAACGTTACCAAAATTATGGTGAAACGCTGAAAACCTGCAAATAATTTTCCACATACTGGTTAATTTGAAAACTCTCCAGCATACTTCTTGGAACAAGCCAGGTACCTGTGCCCATGCATAGAGGAGTATATAGAAACATGGTGGAATCCCAGCTGATGAAGCAAAGGATTCTTAAAGGAATGAGATGACCATGCGGATCCTGTTTAATTCTCTGAAACAGAATCCGCACTTTTCACCTGCCAAACACAAGCCCACTATTCTTCTCTGGGGATAATAAAAACAAACCAGCGATCTGACAGAGGGCCTGAACACCCATCCTGACCGACCCCACACAAAAAAAAAGTACCGTCCAGCTACTAATTATAATGCCAATTTGCAAAATTTCCCTGCATTTTTAAACAATGGAGAAATGATGGTGGGATGATACTTAGAAGAATGGCTTCTTGTCAGTCTCCACTGACAAAAATAGGCAACACCAAGTCAGCTACGCCTCGGCATAGTTATGTCCGTAGCAGCCATATTTGGTTTCAGTAGGCACATACACACGTTATCACAATTATGGTGAAACGCTGAAAACCTGCAAAGGATTTTCAACATACTGGTTAATTGAAATGCTCTGAGGCATACTTCTTGGAACAAGCCAGTTTCCTGTGCCCACGCATAGAGAAGTATATAGAACCATGGTGGATTCCCAGCTCATGAAGCAAAGGATTCTTAAAGGAACGGGATTACCATGCGGATCCTGTTTAATTCTCTGAAACAGATCCGCAGTTTTCACCTGCCATACTAATACCCACTTCTCCTCTCTGGGGATAATAAAAACAAACCAGCGAACTGACAGAGAGCCTGACCAACACATCCACACCGACCCCACAGGAAAAAAAAAAAAAAAAAACACCGTAGCCTCCAGCTACTAATTATAATGCTAACTTGCAAAATTTTACTGCATTTTTAAACAATGGAAAAATGATGGTGAGATGATACTTAGAAGAATGGATTCTTGTCAGTCTCCACTAACAAAAATAGGCAAAACCAAGTCAGCTACGCCTCAGCATCGTTATGTTCGTGGCAGCCATCTTGGGTTTCAGGAGGCACAAACAAACGTTATCACAATTATGGTGAAACGCTGAACACCTGCAAATAATTTTCAACGTAGTGGTTAATTGAAAAGCTCTGCGGCATACTTCTTGGAAAAAGCCAGTTACCTGTTCCCACGCAAAGAGGAGTATATAGAACCATGGTGGATTTCCAGCTGATGAAGTAAAGGATTATTAAAGGAATGGGATGACTATGGGGATCATCCTTAATTCTCTGAAACAGAATCCGCCCTTTTCACCTGCCAAACACATGCCCACTTCTCCTCTCTGGGGATAATAAAAACTAACCAGTGAACTGACAGAGGGCCTGACCCACCCATCCACATCGACCACACACAAAAAAAAACCGTACCCTCCAGCTACTAATTATAATGCTAACTTGCAAAATTTCCCTGCATTTTAAAACAGTGGAAAAATGGTGGTGGGATGATACTTAGAAGAATGGCTTCTTGTCTGTCTCCACTAACAAAAATAGGCAACACCAAGTCTGCTACTCCTCAGCATAGTTATGTCTGTCGCAGCCTTCTTGGGTTTCAGGAGGCACATACAAACGTTATCACAATTATGGTGAAACGCTGAAAACCTGCAAAGGATTTTCAACATACTGGTTAATTGAAAAGCTCTGAGGCATACTTCTTGGAACAAGCCAGTTTCCTGTGCCCACGCATAGAGAAGTATATAGAATCATGGTGGATTCCCAGCTCATGAAGCAAAGGATTCTTAAGGAACGGGATTACCATGCGGATCCTGTTTAATTCTCTGAAACAGATCCGCAGTTTTCACCTGCCATACTAATACCCACTTCTCCTCTCTGGGGATAATAAAAACAAACCAGCGAACTGACAGAGGGCCTGACCAACACATCCACACCGACCCCACAGGAAAAAAAAAAAAAAAAACACCGTAGCCTCCAGCTACTATTTATAATGCTAACTTGCAAAATTTTCCTGCATTTTTAAACAATGGAAAAATTATGGTGAGATGATACTTAGAAGAATGGATTCTTGTCAGTCTCCACTAACAAAAATAGGCAATACCAAGTCAGCTACGCCTCAGCATCGTTATGTCCGTCGCAGCCTTCTTGGGTTTCAGGAGGCACAAACAAACGTTATCACAATTATGGTGAAACGCTGAACACCTGAAAATAATTTTCAACGTAGTGGTTAATTGAAAAGCTCTGCGGCATACTTCTTAGAACAAGCCAGTTACCTGTTCCCACGCAAGGAGGAGTATATAGAACCATGGTGGATTTCCAGCTGATGAAGTAAAGGATTATTAAAGGAATGGGATGACCATGGGGATCATCATTAATTCTCTGAAACAGAATCCGCCCTGTTCACCTGCCAAACACATGCCCACTTCTCCTCTCTGGGGATAATAAAAACTAACCAGCGAACTGACAGAGGGCCTGACCCCCCATCCACATCGACCACAAAAAAAAAAAAACCATACCCTCCAGCTACTTATTATAATGCTAACTTGCAAAATTTCCCTGCATTCTAAAAAATGCAAAATTGGTGGTGGGATGATACTTAGAAGAATGGCTTCTTGTCTGTCTCCACTAACAAAAATAGGCAACACCAAGTCAGCTACTCCTCAGCATAGTTATGTCCGTCGCAGCCTTCTTGGGTTTCAGGAGGCACATACAAACGTTATCACAATTATGGTGAAACGCTGAACACCTACAAATAATTTTCAACGTACTGGTTAATTTGAAAACTCTCCAGCATACTTCTTGGAACAAGCCAGGTACCTGTGCCCACGCATAGAGGAGTATATAGAAACATGGTGGAATCCCAGCTGATGAAGCAAAGGATTCTTAAAGGAATGAGACGACCATGCGGATCCTGTTTAATTGTCTGAAACAGAATCCGCACTTTTCACCTGCCAAACACATGCCCACTACTCTTCTCTGGGGATAATAAAAACAAACCAGCGATCTGACAGAGGGCCTGACCACCCATTCTGACCGACCCCACAAAAAAAAAAAGTACCGTCCAGCTACTAATTATAATGCCAATTTGCAAAGTTTCCCTGCATTTTTAAACAATGGAGAAATGATGGTGGCATGATACTTAGAAGAATGCCTTCTTGTCAGTCTCCACTGACAAAAATAGGAAACACCAAGTCTGCTACGCCTCAGCATAGTTCTGTCCGTAGCAGCCATATTTGGTTTCAGTAGGCACATACACACGTTATCACAATTATGGTGAAACGCTGAAAAGCTGCAAATAATTTTCAACGTACTGGTTAATTTGAAAACTCTCCAGCATACTTCTTGGAACAAGCCAGTTTCCTGTGCCCACGCATAGAGAAGTATACAGAACCATGGTGGATTCCCAGCTCATGAAGCAAAGGATTCTTAAAGGAACGGGATGACCATGCGGATCCTGTTTAATTCTCTGAAACAGATCCGCAGTTTTCACCTGCCATACTAATACCAACTTCTCCTCTCTGGGGATAATAAAAACAAAACAGCGAACTGACAGAGGGCCTGACCAACACATCCACACCGACCCAACAGGAAAAGAAAAAACAAAACACCGTAGCTTCCAGCTACTAATTATAATGCTAACTTGCAAAATTATCCTGCCTTTTTAAACAATGGAAAAATGATGGTGAGAGGATACTTAGAAGAATGGATTCTTGTCAATCTCCAATAACAAAAATAGGCAAAACCAAGTCAGCTAGGCCTCAGCATCGTTTTCTTCGTGGCAGCCATCTTGGGTTTCAGGAGGCACAAACAAACGTTATCACAATTATGGTGAAACGCTGAACACCTGCAAATAATTTTCAAAGTACTGGTTAATTGAAAAGCTCTGCGGCATACTTCTTGGGACAAGCCAGTTACCTGTTCCCACGCAAAGAGGAGTATATAGAACCATGGTGGATTTCCAGCTGATGAAATAAAGGGTTATTAAAGGAACGGGATGACCATGGGGATCATCGTTAATTCTCTGAAAGAGAATCCGCCCTTTTCACCTGCCAAACACATGCCCACTTCTCCTCTCTGGGGATAATAAAAACTAACAAGCGAACTGACAGAGCGCCTGACCCCCCCATCCACATCGACCACACACACAAAAAAAACCGTACCCTCCAGCTACTAATTATAATGCTAACTTGCAAAATTTCCCTGCATTTTAAAACAATGGAAAAATGGTGGTGGGATGATACTTAGAAGAATGGATTCTTGTCTGTCTCCACTAACAAAAATAGGCAACACCAAGTCAGCTACTCCTCAGCATAGTTATGTCCATCGCAGCCTTCTTGGGTTTCAGGAGGCACAAACAAACGTTATCACAATTATGGTGAAACGCTGAACACCTGCAAGTAATTTTCAACGTAGTGGTTAATTGAAAAGCTCTGCGGCATACTTCATGGAACAAGCCAGTTACCTGTTCCCACGCAAAGAGGAGTATATAGAACCATGGAGGATTTCCAGCTGATGAAGTAAAGGATTATTAAAGGAACGGGATGACCATGGGGATCATCGTTTATTCTCTGAAACAGAATCCGCCCTTTGCTCCTGCCAAACACATTCCCACTTCTCCTCTCTGGTTATAATAAAAACTAACCAGCGAACTGACAGAGGGCCTGACCCCCCCATCCACATCGACCACACACACAAAAAAAAAACCGTACCCTCCAGCTACTTATTATAATGCTAACTTGCAAAATTTCCCTGCATTTTAAAACAGTGCAAAAATGGTGGTGGGATGATACTTAGAAGAATGGCTTCTTGTCTGTTTCCACTAACAAAAATAGGCAACACCAAGTCAGCTACTCCTCAGCATGGTTATGTCCGTCGCAGCCTTCTTGGGTTTCAGGAGGCACATACAAACGTTACCAAAATTATGGTGAAACGCTGAAAACCTGGAAATAATTTTCCACATACTGGTTAATTTGAAAACTCTCCAGCATACTTCTTGGAACAAGCCAGGTACCTGTGCCCATGCATAGAGGAGTATATAGAAACATGGTGGAATCCCAGCTGATGAAGCAAAGGATTCTTAAAGGAATGAGATGACCATGCGGATCCTGTTTAATTGTCTGAAACAGAATCCGCACTTTTCACCTGCCAAACACATGCCCACTACTCTTCTCTGGGGATAATAAAAACAAACCAGCATCTGACAGAGGGCATGAACACCCATCCTGACCGACCCCACAAAAAAAAAAAAGTACCGTCCAGCTACTAATTATAATGCCAATTTGCAAAATTTCCCTGCATTTTTAAACAATGGAGAAATGATGGTGGGATGATACTTAGAAGAATGGCTTCTTGTCAGTCTCCACTGACAAAAATAGGCAATACCAAGTCAGCTACGCCTCAGCATAGTTATGTCCGTAGCAGCCATATTTGGTTTCAGTAGGCACATACACACGTTATCACAATTATGGTGAAACGCTGAAAACCTGCAAAGGATTTTCAACATACTGGTTAATTGAAAAGCTCTGAGGCATACTTCTTGGAACAAGCCAGTTTCCTGTGCCCACGCATAGAGAAGTATATAGAACCATGGTGGATTCCCAGCTCATGAAGCAAAGGATTCTTAAAGGAACGGGATTACCATGCGGATCCTGTTTAATTCTCTGAAACAGATCCGCAGTTTTCACCTGCCATACTAATACCCACTTCTCCTCTCTGGGGATAATAAAAACAAACCAGCGAACTGACAGGGGCCTGACCAACACATCCACACCGACCCCACAGGAAAAAAAAAAAAACACCGTAGCCTCCAGCTACTAATTATAATGCTCACTTGCAAAATTTTCCTGCATTTTTAGACAATGGAAAAATGATGGTGACATGACACTTAGAAGAATGGATGCTTGTCAGTCTCCACTAACAAAAATAGGCAAAACCAAGTCAGCTACGCCTCAGCATCGTTATGTTCGTGGCAGCCATCTTGGGTTTCAGGAGGCACAAACAAACGTTATCACAATTATGGTGAAACGCTGAACACCTGCAAATAATTTTCAACGTAGTGGTTAATTGAAAAGCTCTGTGGCATACTTCTTGGAACAAGCCAGTTACCTGTTCCCACGCAAAGAGGAGTATATAGAACCATGGTGGATTTCCAGCTGATGAAGTAAAGGATTATTAAAGGAACGGGATGACCATGGTGATCATCGTTTATTCTCTGAAACAGAATCCGCCCTTTGCTCCTGCCAAACACATTCCCACTTCTCCTCTCTGGTTATAATAAAAACTAACCAGCGAACTGACAGAGGGCCTGACCCCCCCATCCACATCGACCACACACACAAAAAAAAAACCGTACCCTCCAGCTACTTATTATAATGCTAACTTGCAAAATTTCCCTGCATTTTAAAACAGTGCAAAAATGGTGGTGGGATGATACTTAGAAGAATGGCTTCTTGTCTGTTTCCACTAACAAAAATAGGCAACACCAAGTCAGCTACTCCTCAGCATAGTTATGTCCGTCGCAGCCTTCTTGGGTTTCAGGAGGCACATACAAACGTTACCAAAATTATGGTGAAACGCTGAAAACCTGGAAATAATTTTCCACATACTGGTTAATTTGAAAACTCTCCAGCTTACTTCTTGGAACAAGCCAGGTACCTGTGCCCATGCATAGAGGAGTATATAGAAACATGGTGGAATCCCAGCTGATGAAGCAAAGGATTCTTAAAGGAATGAGATGACCATGCGGATCCTGTTTAATTCTCTGAAACAGAATCCGCACTTTTCACCTGCCAAACACATGCCCACTACTCTTCTCTGGGGATAATAAAAACAAACCAGCATCTGACAGAGGGCATGAACACCCATCCTGACCGACCCCACAAAAAAAAAGTACCGTCCAGCTACTAATTATAATGCCAATTTGCAAAATTTCCCTGCATTTTTAAACAATGGAGAAATGATGGTGGGATGATACTTAGAAGAATGGCTTCTTGTCAGTCTCCACTGACAAAAATAGGCAACACCAAGTCAGCTACGCCTCAGCATAGTTATGTCCGTAGCAGCCATATTTGGTTTCAGTAGGCACATACACACGTTATCACAATTATGGTGAAACGCTGAAAACCTGCAAAGGATTTTCAACATACTGGTTAATTGAAAAGCTCTGAGGCATACTTCTTGGAACAAGCCAGTTTCCTGTGCCCACGCATAGAGAAGTATATAGAACCATGGTGGATTCCCAGCTCATGAAGCAAAGGATTCTTAAAGGAACGGGATTACCATGCGGATCCTGTTTAATTCTCTGAAACAGATCCGCAGTTTTCACCTGCCATACTAATACCCACTTCTCCTCTCTGGGGATAATAAAAACAAACCAGCGAACTGACAGGGGCCTGACCAACACATCCACACCGACCCCACAGGAAAAAAAAAAAAAAACACCGTAGCCTCCAGCTACTAATTATAATGCTAACTTGCAAAATTTTCCTGCATTTTTAAACAATGGAAAAATGATGGTGAGATGACACTTAGAAGAATGGATGCTTGTCAGTCTCCACTAACAAAAATAGGCAAAACCAAGTCAGCTACGCCTCAGCATCGTTATGTTCGTGGCAGCCATCTTGGGTTTCAGGAGGCACAAACAAACGTTATCACAATTATGGTGAAACGCTGAACACCTGCAAATAATTTTCAACGTAGTGGTTAATTGAAAAGCTCTGCGGCATACTTCTTGGAACAAGCCAGTTACCTGTTCCCACGCAAAGAGGAGTATATAGAACCATGGTGGATTTCCAGCTGATGAAGTAAAGGATTATTAAAGGAACGGGATGACCATGGGGATCATCGTTAATTCTCTGAAACAGAATCCGCCCTTTTCTCCTGCCAAACACATGCCCACTTCTCCTCTCTGGTTATAATAAAAACTAACCAGCGAACTGACAGAGGGCCTGACCCCCCCATCCACATCGACCACACACAAAAAAAAACTGAACCCTCCAGCTCCTAATTATAATGCTAACTTGCAAAATTTCCCTGCATTTTAAAACAATGGAAAAATGGTGGTGGGATGATACTTAGAAGAATGGCTTCTTGTCTGTCCCCACTAACAAAAATAGGCAACACCAAGTCAGCTACTCCTCAGCATAGGTATGTCCGTCGCAGCCTTCTTGGGTTTCAGGAGGCACATACAAACGTTATCAAAATTATGGTGAAACGCTGAAAACCTGCAAATAATTTTCAACGTACTGGTTAATTTGAAAACTCTCCAGCATACTTCTTGGAACAAGCCAGGTACCTGTGCCCACGCATAGAGGAGTATATAGAAACATGGTGGAATCCCAGCTGATGAAGCAAAGGATTCTTAAAGGAATGAGATGACCATGCGGATCCTGTTTAATTCTCTGAAACAGAATCCACACTTTTCACCTGCCAAACACATGCCCACTACTCTTCTCTGCGATAATAAAAACAAACCAGCGATCTGACAGAGGCCCTGAACACCCATCCTGACCGACCCCACAAAAAAAAAAGTACCCTCCAGCTACTAATTATAATGCCAATTTGCAAAATTTCCCTGCATTTTTAAACAATGGAGAAATGATGGTGGGATGATACTTAGAAGAATGGCTTCTTGTCAGTCTCCACTGAGAAAAATAGGCAACACCAAGTCAGCTACGCCTCAGCATAGTTATGTCCGTAGCAGCCATATTTGGTTTCAGTAGGCACATACACACGTTATCACAATTATGGTGAAACGCTAAAAACCTGCAAAGGATTTTCAAAATACTGGTTCATTGAAAAGCTCTGAGGCATACTTCTTGGAACAAGCCAGTTTCCTGTGCCCACGCATAGAGAAGTATATAGAACCATGGTGGATTCCCAGCTCATGAAGCAAAGGATTATTAAAGGAACGGGATTAACGTGCAGATCCTGTTTAATTCTCTGAAACAGTTCCGCAGTTTTCACCTGCCATACTAATACCCACTTCTCCTCTCTGGGGATAATAAAACCAAACCAGTGAATTGACAGATGGCCTGACCAACCCATCCACACTGACCCCACAAAAAAAAAAAAGTACCCTCCAGCTACTAATTATAATGCTAACTTGCAAAATTTTCCTGCATTTTTAAACAATGGAAAAATGATGGTGAGATGATACTTAGAAGAATGGATTCTTGTCAGTCTCCACTAACAAAAATAGGCAAAACCAAGTCAGCTACGCCTCAGCATCCTTAAGTTCGTGGCAGCCACCTTGGGTTTCAGGAGGCACAAACAAACGTTATCACAATTATGGTGAAACGCTGAACACCTGCAAATAATTTTCAACGTAGTGGTTAATTGAAAAGCTCAGCCGCATAATTCTTGGAACAAGCCAGTTACCTGTTCCCACGCAAAGAGGAATATATAGAACCATGGTGGATTTCCAGCTGATGAAGTAAAGGATTATTAAAGGAACGGGATAGGCATGGGGATCATCGTTAATTCTCTGAAACAGAATACGCCCTTTTCACCTGCCAAACACATGCCCACTTCTCCTCTCTGGGGATAATAAAAACTAACCAGCTAACTGACACAGGGCATGACCCCCCCATCCACATCGACCACACACACAAAAAAAACCGTACCCTCCAGCTACTAATTATAATGGTAACTTCCAAAATTTCCCTTCATTTTTAACCAACGGAAAAATGATGGCGGCATGATACTTAGAAGAATGGCTTCTTGTCAGTCTCCGCTAACAAAAATCGGCAAAACCAAGTCAGCTACACCTCGGCATAGTTATGTCTGTAGCAGCCATCTTGGGTTTCAAGGCACATACAAACGTTGTCGCAATTATGATGAAACGCTGAACACCTGCAAATAATTTTCAATGTACTTTTTATTTGAAAACCTCTGTGGCATACTTCTTGGAACAACCCAGTCACCTGTGCCCACCCATACGGGAGTATATAGAACCATGGTTATTTCCCAGCTGATGAAGCAAAGGATTCTTAAAGGAAGCGGATGACCATGCGGATCCTGTTTAATTCTTTGAAACAGAATCCGCACTTTTCACCTGCCAACAACATGCCCACTTCTCCTCTCTGGGGATAATAAAAACAAACCAGCGAACATCTAGAGGGCCTTGCACCCCCATCCACACCGACACCACAAAAAAAAAAATAGTACCCTCCAGCTACTAATTATAATGCTAACTTGCACAATTTCCCTGCATTTTTAAACAATGGAAAAATCATGGTGGGATGATACTTAGAAGAATGGCTTCTTGTCAGTCTCCACTGACAAAAATAGGAAACACCAAGTGAGCTACGCCTCAGCATAGTTATGTCCGTGGCAGCCATCTTGGGTTTCAGCAGGCACATACCAACCTTATCACAATTATGGTGAAACGCTGAAAACCTGCAAATAATTTTCAACGTAGTGGTTAATTGAAAAGCTCTGCGGCATACTTCTTGGAACAAGCCAGGTACCTGTGCCCACGCATAGAGGAGTATATAGAACCATGGTGGATTCCCAGCTGATGAAGCAAAGGATTCTTTTTTTTTTTTTTTTTTTTTTTTTTTTTTTTTTTTTTTTGGTGAGACAGAGTCTCAATTTGTTGCCCAGGCTAGAGTGAGTGCCGTGGCGTCAGCTTAGTTCACAGCAACCTCAGACTCCTCGGCTTAAACGATCCTACTGCCTCAGCCTCCCGAGTAGCTGGGACTACAGGCATGCGCCACTATGCCCGGCTAATTTTTTCTATATAGGTTTTTAGTTGTCCATATAATGTCGTTCTATTTTTAGTAGAGACGGGGTCTCGCTCTTGCTCAGGCTGGTCTCGAACTCCTGACCTCGAGCGATCCACCCGCCTCGGCCTCCCAGAGTGCTAGGATTACAGGCGTGAGCCACCGCGCCCTTCCAGGATTCTTAAAGGAACGGGATGACCATGCGAATGCTGTTTAATTCTCTGAAAGAGTATCCGCACTTTTCAGCTGCCATCAAATGCCGACTTCCCCTCTCTGGGGATAATAAAAACAAACCAGCAAATTTATAAAGGGCCTGACCCCCCCATTGACACCGACCCGACGGAAAAAAAAAAAAAAAACGTACCCTCCAGCTACTAATTATAAAGCTAACTTGCAAAATTTCCCTGCATTTTTTAACAATGGAAAAATGACGGTGGGCTTATACTTAGAATGGCTTCTTGTTAGTCTCCGCTGACAAAAATAGGCAACACCAAGTCGGCTACACCTCAGCATAGTTATGTCCGTGGCAGCCATCTTGGGTTTCAGGAGGCACATACAAACGTTATTACAATTAGGGTGAAATGCTGAAAACCTGCAAATAATTTTCAACGTACTGGTTAATTGAAAAGCTCTGCGGCATACTTCTTGGAACAAGCCAGTTACCTGTGCCAACGCATAGAGGAGTATATAGAACCATGGTGGATTCCCAGCTGATGAAGCAAAGGATTCTTAAGGGAATGGGATGACCATGTGGAACCTGTTTAATTCTCTGAAATAGAATCCACACTTTTCACCTGCCAAACACATGCCCACTTGTCCTCTCTGGGGATAATAAAAGAAAACCAGCGAACTCACAGAGGGCCTGAAACGCCCATCCACTCCTACCCCACAAAAAAAGAAAAAAAAATACGTACCCTACATCTAATTATAATACTAACTTGCAAAATTTCCCTCCATTTTTACGCAATGGAAAAATGATGTTGGGATGATACTTAGAAGAATGTCTTCTTGTCAGTCTCCACTAACAAAAATAGGCATCAACAAGTCAGCTATGCCTCAGCATATTTATATCCGTGGCAGCCATCTTGGGTTTAAGGAGGCACATTCAAACGTTATCACAATTACGTTTAAACATGCTAAAAACCTGACAATTCTAAAAGTACTGGTTAATTCAAAAGCTCTGTCGCATACTTCTTGGAACAAGCCAGTTACCTGTGCCCATGCAAAGAGAGGTCTAGAGAACCATGGTGGATTCCCAGGTGATGAATCAAAGGATTCTTAAAGGAACAGGCTCAAAAGTGCAGATCCTCTTTCAGTCTAAGTGTGAAACAGGATCCGCACATTTTGCCTGCAACACACATTCGCCCTTCTCATCTCTAGGGATAACAAAAACAGCCCATCGGATTTACAGATGCCCTGCCCCCGGCCCCCACCACCCCACACAAAATAGTCTGCTCCAGCGACTCGTCCTTATGCTATCTGGTGAAAGGTCATAAGCCTTTTAAAAAACTGGAGATAGGATGGTAGAATTATACCTAAAAGACTGGCTTATTGCCAGATTCCCATACCAAGTATTGGCAACAGCAAGTGACGTAGGCCTCAGCATAGGTTTGTCCATGGCAGCCATCTTGGGTTTAAGGAGACACAGATGAACCTTATAACAATTATAATAAAAGGTGCTGCGAAAGCTGTTAAATAATTCTCATGGTAGTGGTTATTTCAAAAGCTCTGCGGCATAGTTCTTTGAACTAGCCAGTTAACTGGGCCCACGCATAGTGCGGTGTAGAGAACTATGGTGGATTCCCAGCTGATGAAGCAAAGGATTCTTAAAGGAACAGGATGAACATGCGGATCCTGTTTCATACTCTGAAACAGGATCTGCACTTTTCACCTGCCAAACACATGCCCACTTCTCCTCTCTGGGGATAATAAAAAGAAACCACAGAACTGGCGGAGGGCTTGCCGCACCAGCCCCCAGACCCCACATAAAAACTTCCCGTCCAGCGACTCCTTGTTATTCTAACTGCCAAAAGGTGCTCTGACTTTTAAAATAGTGGAGAAGGATGGTGAAATGATACTTAAAAGAATGTATTCTTTCCAGTCTCCAGTACCAAGGATCGGCCACACAAAGTGAGCTCGGCCTCAGCATAGTTTTGTCCATGGCAGCCATCTCGAGACGAACCTTATGACAATTATGATGAAAGGTGCTGCAAAACCTGGCAAATAATTCTCAACGTAGTGGTTTTTTCAAAAGCTCTGTGGAATACTTCTTGGAACCCGGCAGTTTTCTGGGCCCACGCATAGAGGGGTCTAGAGAACCATGATGGATTCCCAGGTGATGAATCAAAGGATTCTTAAAGGAACAGGCTGAAAAGTGCGGATCCTGTTTCAGTCTGAGACTGAAACACTATATGCACTTTTTGCCTGCAACACACATGCCCACTTCTCCTCTCTAGGGATAATAAAAACAATCAATCGGATTGACAGATGTCCTCCCCCGCCCCCCAACACTGTACACAAAAAGGTCCCCTCCAGCGACTCATCCTTATGCTATCTGGCGAAAGGTCCTCTGCGTTTTAAAATAATGAAGATAGGATGGTGGAATTATACTTAAAATACTGGCCTTTTGCCAGACTCCCATACCAATTATTGGCAACAGGAAGTGACCTAGGTGTCAGCATAGGTTTGTCCGTGGCTGCCATCTAGGGTTTTAGGAAGCACAGATGAACCTTATCAAAATTATGGTAAAAGTGCTGGAAAAGCTGGCAAATAATTTCCATAGTAGTGGTTATTTCAAAAGCTCTGAGGAAAACTTCTTGGAACCAGGCAGTTTTCTGTGTGCACTAAAAGAGGGGTCTAGAGAACCATGGTGGATTCCCAGCTGATGAAGCAAAGGATTCTTAATGGAACGGGGTGAAAAGTGCAGATCCTGTGTCTGTCTAAGACTGAAACAGGACGCACACTTTTCACCTGCCACACACATGCCCACTTTTCCTCTCTGGGGATAATAAAAACAAACCAGCGAACTGACAAAGGGCCTGCCCCCCTTCCACCCACGCAGATCCCCCCAAAAAAATTCCCCTCCAGCTACTAATTATTATGCTAACTTGCAAAATTTCCCTGCATTTTTAAACAATGGAGAAAGGACGGTGGAGTGATACTTAGAAGAATGGCTTCTTGTCAGTCTCCACTAACAAAAATAGGCAACACCAAGTCAGCTACGCCTCAGCATAGTTATGCCCGTGGCAGCCATGTTGGGTTTAAGGAGGCACATACAAACTTTATCATAATTATGGTGAAACGTGCTGAAAACCCGGCAAATAATTCTCAACGTACTGTTTAATTCAAAAGCTCTGTGGCATACTTCTTGGAAGAAGCCAGTTACCTGGGCCCACGCATAGAGGGGTCTAGAGAACCATGGTGGATTCCAAGGTGATGAATCTAAGGATTCTTAAAGGAACAGGCTGAAAAGTGCAGATCCTGACTGAAACAGGATTCTGACTTTTTGCCTGCAACACACATGCCCACTTCTCCTCTCTAGGGATAACAAAAACAACCCATCGGATTGACAGATGGCCTGCCCCCGCCCCCCACCACCCCACACAAAATCGTGCCCTCCAGCGACTGATCCTTATGCTATCTGGCAATACGTCCTCTGCCTTTTAAAATAATGGAGATAGAATGGTGGAATTATACCTAAAAGACTGGCTTATTGCCAGACTCCCATACCAAGTATTCGCAACAGCAAGTCACCTAGGCCTCAGCACACGTTTGTCCCTGGCAGCCATCTTGGGTTTAAGGAGGCACAGATGAACCTTATCACAATTATGGTGAAAGGTGCTGCAAAAGCGGTCAAGTAATTCTCATGGTAGTGGTTACTTGAAAATCTCTGCGGCATAATTCTTTGAACTAGCCAGTTAACTGGGCCCACGCATAGAGCAGTCTAGAGGCCCATGGTGGATTCCCAGCTGATGAAGCAAGGGATTCTTAATGGAACGGGGTGAAAAGTGCGGTTTCTGTTTCAGTCTAAGACAGAAACGGGATCCGAACTTTTCACCTGCCACACACATGCCCACTTCTCCGGTCTGGGGAAAATAAAAACAATCCAGCGAACTGACAGAGGGCCTGCGCCCCCCACCCACACCGACCCCACAAATAAAAATGTCCCCTCCAGCTACTAATTATTATGCTAACTTGCAAAGGTTTCCGTGCATTTTAAAATAATGGGGAAAGTATGGTGGAATGATACTTAAAAGAATGGCCTCCTTCCAGCCTCCAGTAACAAGTGTCGTGAAATCCAAGTGACCTAGGCCTCAGCATAGTTTTCTCCGTGGCAGCCATCTTGTGTTTAAGGAGGCACAGACGATCCTTATCACAATTATGGTGATATGTGCTGCAGAAACTGGCAAATAATTCTACACGTAGTGTTTATCTCAAAAGCTGTGCAGCATACATCTTGGTACAGGCCAGTTCATGGGCCCATGCATGGAGGGTTCTAAGGAACCATGGTGGATTCCCAGCTGATGAATCAAAGGATTTTTAATGGAACCAGCTGAAAAGTGCGGATACTGTTTCAGTCTAACTGAAACAGGATCCGCACATTTCACCTGCCACAAATATATCCACTTCCCTGTCTGGGCATAATAAACACAAACAACCAGACTGACAGAGGGACTGTCCCCCAAACCACCCCGATCCCACCCAAAAACATCCCCTCCGTTGACTCATCCTTATGCTAACTGCCGAAAGTTGCTCACCTTTTAATATAAGGGAGAAAGGATGGTGCAATGATAATTAAAAGACTGGATTCTTGTCAGACTCCCGTACCAAGTATTGGCAACACCAAGCGAGAGAACCCTCAGTATAGGTTTGTCCATGGAAGCCATCTAGGGTTTAAGGAAGCACAAATGAACCTTATCAAAATTATGGTAAAAGTGCTGGAAAAGCTGGCAAATAATTTCCATGGTAGTGGTTATTTCAAATGCTCTGTGGCATACTTCTTTGAACTAGCCTGTTAAGTGGGCCCACACATAGTGGGGTGTAGAGAACTATGGTGGATTCCCAGCTGATGAAGCAAAGGATTCTTAAAGGAACAGGATGAAAAGTGCCGATCCTGTATCAGTCTAAGACTGAAACAGGATCCACACTTTTCACTTGCCACACACATGTCCACTTCTCCTCTCCGGGGATAATAAAAACAAACCACTGGACTGACAGAGGGCCTGGCTCTGCCTCTCCCACCCCACACAAAAACGTTTCCTCCAGCGACTCATCCTTAAGCTAAATGGCAATAGGTGCTCTGCCTTTTAAAATAGTTGTGAAAGGAAGGTGGAATGATACTTAAAGGAATGGCTTCTTGCCACGGACCAGTACCAATTATCGGCAACTCCAAGGGAGATTGGCCTAACCGTAGTTTTTTCTGTGGAAGCCAGCTTGGGTTTCAGGATGCACTGCCTAACCTTTTCACAATCATTGTGAAAGTTGCTGCAAAAACTGGCAAATAATACTCAATGTAGTGGTTATTTCCAAAGCTCTGCGGCATACTTCTTGGAACTAGCCAGTTACCTGGGCCCACGCTCAGGGAGGTCTAGAGAACCATGGTGGATTCCCAACTGATGAATTAAAGGATTCCAAAAGGAACAGGCTCAAAAGCGGAGATACTGTTTCAGACTGAAACAGGATCCAAAGTTTTCACCTGCCACATACATGCCCGCTTCTCCTCTCTGGGAATAATAAAAACAAACCACCGGACTGACAGAGGGCCTGCCCTCCCACACACACCCAACCCCACACAAAAAGCCGCTCCAGTGACTCATCTTTATGCTAACTGGCTAAAGGTGCACTGCCTTTTAAAATAATGGAGAAAAGACGGTGGAATTGTACTTAAAAAAAATGGCTTCTTGCCAGGCTCCAGTAAAATGTATCGGTACACCAAGGGAGCTAGGCCTCAGCATAGTTTTGTCCGTGGCAGCCTGCTTGGGTTTAAGGAGGCACAGATGAACCTTATCACAATTATGGTCAAAGGTGCTGCAAAAACTGGCAAACAATTCTCAACGTAGTGGTTATTTCAAAAGCTCTACGGCATACATCTTGGAACTAGCCAGTTACCTGGGCCCACACATAGAGGGGTCTCGACAGCCATGGTGGATTCCCAGCTGATGAATCAAAGGATTCGTAAAGGAACTGGCTGAAAAGTGCGGATCCTGTTTCAGTCTAAGACTGAAACAGGATCCGTACTTTTCACCTGCCACACACATGCCCACCTCTCCTCTTTGGGCATAATAAAGACAAACCACCAGACAGACAGAGAGCCTTCCCCTCAACGCACCACCCGACCCCACTCAAAAACGTCCCCTCCAGCAACTCATTCTTATGATAACTGGAAAAAGGTGTTCTGCCTTTTAAAATGATGGAGAAAGGATGGTGGAATGACTCTTAATAGCATGGCTTCTTGCCAGGCTCCAGTACCAACTATCGGCAACACCAAGTGAACTAGGCCTCAGCATAGTTTTGTCCGCCCCAGCCATCTTGGGTTGAAGGAGGCACGAACGAACCTTATCACAATTATGGTGAAAGGTGGTGCAAAAACTAGCAAATAATTCTCAACGTAGTGGTTATTTCAAAAGCTCTGTGGCATACTTCTTGGAACTAGCCAGTTACCTGGGCCCACGCATAGAGGTCTTTAAAGAACCATGGTGTATTCCCAGCTGATGAATCAAACGATTCTTTTTTGTTTGTTTGTTTGTTTGTTAGCTCATTATGGGGGTACAAAAGATCAGGCTATATACATTCCCCATGCCTCCCCTTTCCCCCGATTCTGAGCTTCAATTTTGTCCATTCCCTAGTCAGTGCACATCACATTCATCATGTAGGTGTGCACCCCTCCTCTCCCCCACCCCATCCCCCCCAGTTAGAACTTGAAGGGTGTCCATTCCCCAGGCAGTGCACATCACATTCATCAAGTAGGTATACACCCATCCCTTCCACCCGGCCCCAACCTCTGTCCGATACCCAATTGGTGTTGTTCCCAAATGTGCACTCAGGGAAACCAATTTGCTGGTGAGTACATGTGGTGCTTATTTTTCCATTCTTGGGATACTTCACTTAATAGAATGGGATCCAGCTCTCTCCAGGAGAACCAAAGAGATGCCATATCGCCATTATTTCTAATAGCTGAGTAATATTCCATGGTATACATATACCACATTTTGCTAATCCATTCATGAATTGATGGGCATTTGGGTTGTTTCCACATCTTTGTGATTGTGAATTGTGCTGCTATAATCATTCAGGTGCAGGTGTCTTTTTTATAGAATGACTTTTGTTCTTCTGGGTAGATGTCCAATAATGGAATTGCTGGATCGAATGGTAGGTCTACTTGAATCTGTTTAAGGTATCTCCACATTGCTTTCCACAGGGGCTGCACTAGTTTACAGTCCCACCAGCAGTGTATGAATGTACCTATCTCCCCACACCCACACCAACATGTATAGTTTTGGGACTTTTTGATAAAGGCCATTCCCACTGGAGTTAAGTGATATCTCATTGTGGTTTTGATTTGCATTTCCCTGATGATTAGAGATGTTGAACACTTTTTCATATGTTTGTTAGCCATTTTTATATCTTCTTTTGAAAAATTTCTATTTATGTCCTTTGCCCACTTTTTGATAGGGTTGTTTGATTTTTTCTTACTGATTTTCCTGAGTTCTAAATAGATTCTTGTTATCAGTCCTTTATCTGATGTGTAGTATGCGAAAATTTTTTCCCATTCTGTAGGTTGTCCATTTACTCTCGTGACTGTTTCTTTGGCTGTGCAGAAGCTTTTTAATTTGATCAGGTCCCATTTATTTATTTTTGTTGTTGCTGTGATTGCTTTAGGGGTCTTCTTCATAAATTCTTTGCCTAGGCCAATGTCTGTAAGAGTCTTTCCTACATTTTCTTCTAGAATTCTAATAGTTTCTGACCTTAGGTTTAAGTCTGTTAACCACTGTGATTTGATTTTTGTGAGGGGTGAGAGTTATGTGTCCTGTTTTAGTCTTCTACATGTGGACATCCAGTTTTCCCAGCACCATTTATTAAATAAGGAATCTTTTCCCCATAGTATGTTTTTGTCTGCTTTGTCAAAGATTAGATGGCTATATGAGGATGGTTTTATATTGGGATTTTCTGTTCTGTTCCACTGGTCTGTGTCCCTGCACTTGTGCCAGTACCAGGCTGTTTTAAGAACCACAGCCTTGTAGTATAGTTTGAAGTCTGGCAAATTAATACTTCCCATTTTGTTTTTGTTGTTTAAGATTGCTTTTGCTAAACGGGGTCTTCCCTGGTTCCATACAAAGCGTAAAATTATTTTTCCTATGTCTGTGAAAAAAGATGTTGGTAATTTAATAAGGATTGCATTGAATCTGTAGATAACTTTGGGCAGTATAGACATTTTAACAATGTTGATTCTACCGATCCACGAGCATGGTATGGTTTTCCACCTATTTACATGTTCTGCAATTTCCTTCCTCAGTGTTTCATAGTTCTCCCTATAGAGGTCCTTTACCTCCTTAGTTAAATAAATTCCTAGGTATTTTATTTTCTTTGTTGCTATTTTGAAGGGTATTGAGTCCTTAATTTGGTTTTCCATTTGACTGTTATTGGCATATATGAATGCCTCTGATTTGTGTGTATTGATTTTGTATCCTGAGACTTTACTGAATTCATTGATCAATTCCAGGAGTCTCTTGGTTGAAACCTTGGGGTTTTCTAGATATAACATCATATCATCAGCAAAGAGTGAGAGTTTGATCTCTTCTGTCCCTATTTCAACTCCCTTGATTCTGCTCTCTTGCCTGATAGCTCTTGCAAGGACTTCCAATACTATGTAGAAAAGTAATGGGGACAGTGGTAAGCCTTGTCTGGTTCCAGTTTGAAGTGGGAATGCTTTCAGTTTTTCCCCATTCAGTATGATGTTGGCTGAGGGTTTGTCGTATATGGCTTGTATCATTTTTATATAGGCCCCATCTATGCCTATTTTGTTAAGTGTTCTTATCATAAAAGGGTGTTGAATTTTGTCAAATGCTTTCTCTGCATCTATTGAGAGGATCATCTGATCTTTATTTTTGCTTCTATTTATGTGATGAATTACATTCCCATATGTCAAACCATCCCTGCATCTCTGGGATGAAGCCCACTTGGTCGTGATGGATTATTTTTTTGATAAGCACTTGGATTCGATTTGTTAGAATTTTATTGAGAATTTTTGCATCTATATTCATAAGAGAAATTGGTCTATAGTTCTCTGTTTTAGTTGCATCCTTTCCTGGATTTGGTATCAGGATTATGTTGGCTTGGTAAAAAGTGTTGGGGAGAATCCCATCCTTCTCTATATTGGAGAATAGTTTATGTACGATGGGCACCAGTTCTTCTTTGTAGGTATGGTAGAATTCAGGTGTGAACCCATCTGGTCCAGGGCTTTTCTTTTTGGGAAGGTTTTTTATTGCTGTTTCAATTTCAGATCTAGATATCGGTCTATTCAGGAATTCTATTTCTTCCTGGTTGAGCCTGGGAAGGCTGTGTGTTTATAAGAATTTGTCCATTTCCTCCAGGTTTTCTAATTTGTGTGCATAAAGATTTTTGTAGAATTCATAGATGATATCATGTATCTCTGTGGCATCAGTCGTGATTACTCCTTTCGTGTTCCTGATCGAGGTTATAAGAGATTTTTCTTTTCTGCTCTTGGTTAGTTTAGCCAGAAGTGTGTCAATTTTGTTTATTTTTTCAAAGAACCAACTTTTGGTTTTATTAATCTCCGTTATGGTTTGGTTTAATCTCCCTTATGCTCCCTTATGGTCCTTTTCATTTAGTTCTGATTTAATCTTAATAATTTCCTTCTGCTGGGTTTGGGTTTGGTCTCTTCTTTCTTCTCCAGCTCTTTGAGTCTATTCATTAGATTGTCTATTTGTAAGTTTTCTGTCTTTTTGGTATAGGCATTTATGGAAATAAATTTTCCTCTCAGGACTGCTTTAGCTGTGTCCCACAGATTTTGATAAGTTGTATCTCCTTTGTCGTTTAATTCAAAGAATCTTTTGATTTCTGACTTGATTTCTTCATTTATAAAATGATTGTTCAGGAGAAGGTTATTTAGCTTCCATGACTTTGAGTAGAAATGAGGATTTCTGTTAGGGTTCATTGTTACTTTTATTCCACTGTGATCCGAGAAGCTGCATGGTATTATTTCTATATTTTTAAATTTTTTAAGACATTCTTTATGTCCTAAGATATGGTCAATCTTGGAGAATGTCCCATGAGCTGATGAGAAGAACTTATATTCAGTGGTATTTGGGTAGAATGTCCTGTAGATGTCAGTCAGGCCCATTTGTTCTAGCATTCTATTTACGTCCAATATTTCTTTGTTTATTTTTTGTTTGGAGGATCTGTCTTGAACTGTCAGTGGCGTGTTAAAATCTCTGGCTACTAAAGTGTTGTTATCTATCATTTGGTTCAGATCAAGTAGGGTTTGCTTTATGAATCTGGGTGCACCTAGATCGGGTGCATATATGTTAAGTATAGTTATGTCTTCTTGTTGAATTGTACCCTTCACCAGTATATAGTAACCATCTTTGTCTTTCTTTACTTTTGTTGATTTAAAAACTACGTTATCGGAGATTAGAACTGCCACACCAGCTTTCTTTTGGGTTCCATTTGCTTGGAATATTGATTTCCACCCTTTTATTTTCAGTCTAAATGCATCCTTGCAGGTTAGATGAGTTTCCTGAAGACAGCAGATACTTGGCTTATATCTTTTTTATCCATTTGGCCAGTCCATGTCTCTTGAGTGGGGAATTCAATCCATTCACATTTAATGAGAGAACTGATAAGCGAGACAGATTGCTGTTCCTCATGTTGGGTTGAATTTCATTGATCTGTTTTCTCTCTTGAGCCATTATGATAACTGTGTTTTCATATTTATCTCTTGATTAGTGTTACATTCGAGGGTCCTTCTTGTGCTGGACCACGTGTAACTCTGTTTTGAATACTTCTTGGAAAGCTGCTCTTGTCTTGGTGAATTCTCTGAGTTTTTGTTTATCTGAGAATGTCTTAATTTCACCTTCATATATAAAACTGAGCTTATCTGGGTACAGGATTCTAGGCTGGGCATTATTCTGTTTCAGAAGAGTGAGAATGGGGCTCCAATCTCTTCTTGCTTGTAAGGTTTCAGTTGAGAAATCTGGCGTGATTCGGATGGGCTTTCCTTTGTATGTTACTTGTTTCTTTCTCCTTACAGATTGAAGAAGGGCCTCGTTAGTGGATATTTTGGTCAGTCTGATAACTACATGACGTGGTGTCTTCCTATTTGGTATGAATCTCTCAGAGGTTCTTTGAGCTTCTTGAACCTGTGTATCTAGAGATTTGGCAAGGCCTGGGAAATTTTCCTCAATTATATCTTCAGATACTTTATTCAACCCTTGCTTATTGTCTTCTTCACCCTCAGGAATGCCGATAACTCTCACGTTAGGCTTCTTCACATAATCCCACATTTCTTGTAGACTATGATTATTTCTCATGTTTCTTTGTTTTAACTCTGTGACTGCCTTATTTAATTGGAAAGTGTTATCTTCGATCTCTGAGATTCTTTCTTCTGTTTGATCTACCCTGCTCTTGAGACTTTCCACTGTGTTTTGTAGCTCCTTGAATAAATTTTTCATTTCCAGGAGTTCAGTTTGATTTTTCTTCAGTATTTCAATTTCTTTGGTGAATTTTTCTTCCAAGTCCTGGATCTTTTTTGTGGTTTCTTTGTGTTGATTATCCATTTTTTCTTGCATAATGTTCAGCGTATTTATGATCCATGTTTGAAATTCTTCCTGTGACATGTTGCTATTTGGAATCTGCTCTGTGTTAATTGGTGGAGAACTAGTAATCCTCTTTGAGGGCATGGTTTCAGCTTGATTCTTTATACTCCTAGAGTTCCTTCGCTGAGCCCTTCCCATCTGAATGAATCCTTAAGATCCCTTCTTTCAGCTTTAGTCTGGATAGGGGCACACTGTGAGTGCCAGGTAAGCTGCCTCCTCTGTCACTAGGGGGAGCCCTTCACATATTGTTCAGGATTTTGCTAGCTCCGCTGGGGGGGCTGCCCCTCTTCCTCTCCCGAGGTGGCTTCTGTCTCTCTCTGTGAGAAAGACAGTGGATAGGGAGAGTGGAGCGGTGCCCTCATTCGCCCAACGCCCCAGCCACTGCAGTTCCCGCGGGCGATGGTCTGCCCCACCCCAATGTCTGCAAGGTCCACGCTCTACTCTCTCGTGACTGGGGAACCACTCAGTGTTCACACAAAGGTGGAGCTCCTAGTCAGGGTCCGTGGACTAGGGAAGGGAGCCGCCCAGGGAGCCGCCCGGTACCCAATCGCTCCTCAGCGTTTAGGCTGTGGACCCCGACAATGGCGGCCGCCCGTCTGCAGATCACTGTCACTGGGGTTGAATGCTCAGGGACCGGCAGAGGCCAGAGGAGCCGGGGACCGGGAGAATCCAGCCGCCCACCTATACGAGGCAGTTTGGCATCTGCTAGAGCCGGGACCAAAGCAGCCCCACCGCCCGCGTATAGGAGACAGTTGCTAGGTGCGTCAGCTGCGCACAGCACTCCAGGGTCCAAAATGCCTCCTGCCAATGTCTCCTCTCTGCAGAGCCCCACATCTCCCGTGGCGATTCTGCACCGACTTCAGGCAGATCCTCAATTGAGTGGGTGTGGAGGTCAGAGGGGGAACAAGATGCTTTCCTGTGGGGCTGAACCCACCCCACTCTCTGGTGAGGTGGGTACAGCTGTCCCGTGCTCCCTTCTCTATTGGCCATCCCGCACTCTCCAGATTTTGGTGATTTATTTCCCTAATCACCTCAGTCTTTTCTTGCTCTCTCTCTCTGTCCCACGCTGATTCTCCATGGATTCACACCACCGTTCTTGTGGGGAAGTGAACCTCTAGGGTTGTGGGCAGTGGGAGACCCATGCCTTCCACTCCAGGAGCACGAATCCAGGAGGTCACCACCATTCCACCATCATTGAGAATGAATCAAAGGAGTCTTAAAGGAACGGGCTGAAAAGTGCGGATCCTGTTTCAGTCTAAGTCTGAAACAGGATCCGCACTTTTCACCTGCCACACACATGCCCACTTCTCCTCTCTGGGCATAATAAAAACAAACCACTGGACTGACAGAGGGCTTGCCCCCCCACACACACCACACGACCCCACACAAAAACGTCCCCTCCAGTGACTCATTCTTATGCTAACTGGCAAACGGTGCTATGCCTTTTAAAATAATGGAAAAAGGATGGTGGAATGATACTTGAAAGACTGGTTTTATTCCACGCTCCCGTACCAAGTATCGGCAACACCAAGTGAGCTAGGCCTCAGCATAGTTTTTTCCCTGGCAGCCATCTTGGGATTAAGGAGGCAGAGAAGTACCTTGTCACAATTATGGTGAAAGGTGCTGCAAAAACTGGCAAATAATTCTCCACGTAGTGGTTATTTCAAAAGCTCTATGGCATACTTCTTGGAACCAGCTAGTTACCTGGGGCCACGCATAGAGGGTTATAGAGAACCATGGTGGATTCACGGAAGAAGAGTCAAATGATTCTTAAAGGAACGGGCAGAAAATGTGGATCCTGTTTCAGTCTAAGACTAAAACAGGATCCGCACTTTTCACCTGCTGCACACATGCCAACTTCTCCTCTCTGAGGATTAAAAAAAAAAAACACTGGACTGGCAGAGCGCCTGCCCCCTCACACACCACCTGACCCCACACAACAACGTGCCCTCCAGCAACTCATTTGCTAACTGGCAAAAGGTGTTCTGCCTTTTAAAACAATGGAAAAAGGTGGGTGGAATGATACTTAAAAGACTGGCTTCTTGCCAGGCTCCAGTACCAAGTATAGGCAATACCAAGTGAGGTAGGCCTCAGCATG